>NW_027043125.1:0-51526 GCF_036013475.1 Columba livia
CCCAAAGAAAGCCCAAAGAAAGGGGAAAGAAAGCCCAAAGAAAGGGGAATGACAGCCCAAAGAAAGAGGAAAGAAAGCCCAAAGAAAGGGGAAAGAAAGCCCAAAGAAAGGGGAAAGAATGCCCAAAGAAACGGGAAAGGAAGACCAAAGAAAACCCAAAGAAAGCCCAAAGAAAGTGGAAAGAAAGGGGAAAGAAAACCCAAAGAAAGCCCAAAGAAAGCCCAAGGAAAGCCCAAAGAACGGGGAAAGAAAGCCCAAAGAAAGCCCAAAGAAAGCCCAAAGAAAGTGGAAAGAAAGCCCAAAGAAAGAACAAAGAAAGGGGAAAGAAAGCCCAAAGAAAGCCCAAAGAAGGCCCAAAGAAATGTGAAAGAAAGCCCAAAGAAAGGGGAAAGAAAGCCCAAAGAAAGGGGAATGACAGCCCAAAGAAAGGGGAAAGAAAACCCAAAGAAAGCCCAAAGAAAGTGGAAAGAAAGCCCAAAGAAAGCCCAAAGAAAGCCCAAGGAAAGCCCAAAGAAAGGGGAAAGAAAGCCCAAAGAAAGGGGAATGACAGCCCAAAGAAAGGGGAAAGAAAGCCCAAAGAAAGGGGAAAGAAAGCCCACAGAAAGGGTAAAGAAAGCCCAAAGAAAGGAGAAAGAAACCCCAAAGAAGGGGGAAAGAAAGCCCAAAGAAAAGGGAAAGAAAGCCCAAAGAAAGCCCAAAGAAAGTGGAAAGAAAGGGGAAAGAAAGCCCAAAGAAAGCCCAAACAAAGCCAAAAGAAAGCCCAAAGAAAGGGGAAAGAAAGCCCAAAGAAAGGGGAAAGAAAGCCCAAAGAAACCCCAAAGAAAGGGGAAAGAAAGGGGAAAGAAAGCCCAAAGAAAGGGGAAAGAAAGCCCAAAGAAAGGGGAAAGAAAGCCCAAAGAAAGCCCAAAGAAAGTGGAAACAAAGCCCAAAGAAAGGGGAAAGAAAGAGGAAAGAAAGCCCAAAGAAAGCCCAAGGAAAGCCCAAAGAAAGGGGAAAGAAAGCCCAAAGAAAGCCCAAGGAAAGGGGAAAGAAAGCCCAAAGAAAGGGGATAGAAAGCCCAAAGAAAGGAGAAAGAAAGCCCAAAGAAAGGGGAAAGAAAGCTCAAAGAAAGCACCAAGAACGGGGAAAGAAAGCCCAAAGAAAGGGAAAAGAAAGCCCAAAGAAAGGGGGAAGAAAGCCCAAAGAAGGGGAAAGAAAGCCCAAAGAAAGGGGAAAGAAAGCCCAAAGAAAGGGGAAAGAAAGCCCAAAGAAAGGGGAAAGAAAGCCAAAGAAAGCCCAATCAAAGGGGAAAGAAAGCCCAAAGAAAGGGGAAAGAAAGCCCAGAGAAAGCCCAAAGAAAGCCCAAAGAAAGCCCAAAGAAAGCCCAAAGAAAGGGGAAAGAAAGCCCAAGAAAGGGGAAAGAAAGGGGAAAGAAAGCCCAAAGAAAGCCCAAAGAAAGCCCAAGGAAAGCCCAAAGAAAGGGGAAAGAAAGCCCAAAGAAAGGGGAATGACAGCCCAAAGAAAGGGGAAAGAAAGGATAAAGAAAGGGGAAAGAAAGCCCAAAGAAAGGGGAAAGAAAGCCCAAAGAAAGCCCAAAGAAAGGTGAAAGAAACGGGAAAGAAAGCCCAAAGAAAGGGGAAAGAACGCCCAAAGAAAGCCCAAAGAAAGGGGAAAGGAAGCCCAAAGAAAGGGGATAGAAAGCCCAAAGAAAGGGGAAAGAAAGCCCAAAGAAAGCCCAAAGAAAGCCCAAAGAAAGGGGAAAGAAAGCCCAAAGAAAGCCCAAAGAAAGGGGAAAGAAAGCCCAAAGAAAGGGGAAAGATAGCCCAAAGAAAACCCAAAGAAAGCCCAAAGAAAGCCCACAGAAAGCCCAAAGAAAGGGGAAAGAAAGCCCAAAGAAAGGGGAAAGAAAGCCCAAAGAAAGCCAAAGAAAGGGGAAAGAAAGCCCAAAGAAAGCCCAAAGAAAGGGGAAAGAAAGCCCAAAGAAAGCCCAAAGAAAGCCCGAAGAAAGCCACAGTAAGCCCAAAGAAAGCCCAAAGAAAGCCCAAAGAAAGCCCAAAGAAAGGCCAAAGAAAGGGGAAAGAAAGCCCAAAGAAAAGGGAAAGAAAGCCCAAAGAAAGGGGAATGACAGCCCAAAGAAAGAGGAAAGAAAGCCCAAAGAAAGGGGAAAGAAAGCCCAAAGAAATGGGAAAGAAAGCCCAAAGAAAGGGGAAAGAAAGCCCAAAGAAAGGGGAAAGAAAGCCCAAAGAAAGCCCAAGGGAAGCCCAAAGAAAGGGGAAAGAAAGCCCAAAGAAAGGGGAATGACAGCCCAAAGAAAGGGGAAAGAAAGCCCAAAGAAAGGGGAAAGAAAGCCCAAAGAAAGGGGAAAGAAAGCCCAAAGAAAGGGGAAAGACAGTCCAAAGAAAAGGGAAAGAAAGCCCAAAGAAAGGGGAAACAAAGCCCAAAGAAAGAGGAAAGAAAGCCCAAAGAAAGCGAAAAGAAAGCCCAAAGAAAGGGGAAAGAAAGCGCAAAGAAAGACCAAAGAAAGGGGAAAGAAAGTCCAAAGAAAGGGGAAAGAAAGCCAAAGAAAGGGGAAAGAAAGCCCAAAGAAAGCCCAAAGAAAGGGGAAAGGAAGCCCAAAGAAAGGGGATAGAAAGCCCAAAGAAAGGGGAAAGAAAGCCCAAAGAAAGCCCAAAGAAAGGGGAAAGAAAGCCCAAAGAAAGCCCACAGAAAGGGGAAAGAAAGCCCAAAGAATGCCCAAAGAAAGGGGAATGAAAGCCCAAAGAAAGCCCAAAGAAAGCCCAAAGAAAGCCCAAAGAAAGGGGAAAGAAAGCCCAAAGAAAGGGGAAAGAGAGCCCAAAGAAAGGGGAAAGAAAGCCCAAAGAAAGCCCAAAGAAAGTGGAAAGAAAGGGGAAAGAAAGCCCAAAGAAAGCCCAAAGAAAGCTCAAGGAAAGCCCAAAGAAAGGGGAAAGAAAGCCCAAAGGAAGGGGAATGACAGCCCAAAGAAAGGGGAAGAAAGGCCAAAGAAAGGGGAAAAAAAGCCCAAGAAAGGGGAAAGAAAGCCAAAGAAAGGGGAAAGAAAGCCCAAAGAAAGGTGAAAGAAAGCCCAAAGAAAGCCCAAAGAAAGCCCAAAGAAAGCCCAAAGAAAGGGGAAAGAAAGCCCAAAGAAAGCCCAAAGAAAGCCCAAAGAAAGCCCAAAGAAAGGGGAAAGAAAGGGGAAAGAAAGCCCAAAGAAAGGGGAAAGAAAGCCCAAAGAAAGGGGAAAGAAAGCCCAAAGAAAGGGGAAGGAAAGCCCAAAGAAAGCTCAAAGAAAGGGGAAAGAAAGCCCAAAGAAAGCCCAAAGAAAGGGAAAGAAAGCCCAAGGAAAGCCCAAAGAAAGCCCAAAGAAAGCCCACAGAAAGGGGAAAGAAAGCCCAAAGAAAGGGGAAAGAAAGCCCAAAGAAAGGGGAAAGAAAGCCCAAAGAAAGCCCAAAGAAAGGGGAAAGAAAGCCCAAAGAAAGGGGAAAGAGAGACTAGAGAGAGCCCAAAGAAAACCCAAAGAAAGCCCAAAGAAAGCCCAGAGAAAAGGGAAAGAAAGCCCAAAGAAAGGGGAAAGAAAGCCCAAAGAAAGGGGAAAGAAAGCCTAAAGAAAGGGGAAAGAAAGCCCAAAGAAAGCCAAAGAAAGGGGAAAGAAAGCCCAAAGAAAAGGGAAAGAAAGCGCAAAGAAAGCCCAAATAAAGGGGAAAGAAAGCCCAAAGAAAGCCCAAAGAAAGGGGAAAGAAAGGGGAAAGAAAGCCCAAAGAAAGGGGAAAGAAAGCCCAAAGAAAGCCCAAAGAAAGGGGAAAGAAAGCCCAAAGAATGGGGAAACAAAGCCCAAACAAAGGGGAAAGAAAGGGGAAAGAAAGGGGAAAGAAAGCCCAAAGAAACCCCAAAGAAAAGGGAAAGAAAGCCCAAAGAAAGGGGAAAGAAAGCCCAAGGAAAGGGGAAAGAAAGCCCAAAGAAAGGGAAAATAAAGCCCAAAGAAAGGGGAAAGAAAGCCCAAAGAAAGGGGGAAGAAAGCCCAAAGAAAGCCCAAAGAAATGGGAAAGAAAGCCCAAAGAAAGTCCAAAGAAAGCCCAAAGAAAGCCCAAAGAAAGCCCAAAGAAAGGGGAAAGAAAGGGGAAAGAAAGCCCAAAGAAAGCCCAAAGAAAGCCCAAAGAAAGGGGAAAGAAAGCCCAAGGAAAGGGGAAAGAAAGCCCAAAGAAAGGGGAAAGAAAGCCCAAAGAAAGGGGAAAGACAGCCCAAAGAAAGCCCAAAGAAAGGGGAAAGAAAGCCCAAAGAAAGGGGAAAGAAAGCCCAAAGAAAGGGGAAAGAAAGCCCAAAGAAAGGGGAAAGAAAGCCCAAAGAAAGGGGAAAGAAAGGGGAAAGAAAGGGGAAAGAAAGGGGGAAAGAAAGCCCAAAGAAAGCCCAAAGAAAAGGGAAAGAAAGCCCAAAGAAAGGGGAAAGAAAGCCCAAAAAAAGCCCAAAGAAAGGGGAAAGAAAGCCCAAAGAAAGGGGAATGACAGCCCAAAGAAAGAGGAAAGAAAGCCCAAAGAAAGGGGAAAGAAAGCCCAAAGAAAGAGGAAAGAAAGCCCAAAGAAAGGGGAAAGAAAGCCCAAAGAAAGGGGAAAGACAGCCCAAAGAAAGGGGAAACAAAGCCCAAAGAAAGAGGAAAGAAAGCCCAAAGAAAGCCCAAAGAAAGCCCAAAGAAAGGGGAAAGAAAGCGCAAAGAAAGCCCAAAGAAAGGGGAAAGAAAGCCCAAAGAAAGGGGAAAGAAAGCCCAAAGAAAGGGAAAGAAAGCCCAAAGAAAGCCCAAAGAAAGGGGAAAGGAAGCCCAAAGAAAGGGGATAGAAAGCCCAAAGAAAGGGGAAAGAAAGCCCAAAGAAAGCCCAAAGAAAGGGGAAAGAAAGCCCAAAGAAAGCCCAAAGAAAGGGGAAAGAAAGCCCAAAGAATGCCCAAAGAAAGCCCAAAGAAAGCCCACAGAAAGGGGAAAGAAAGCCCAAAGAAAGGGGAAAGAAAGCCCAAAGGAAGGGGAAAGAAAGCCCAAAGAAAGCCCAAAGAAAGGGGAAAGAAAGCCCAAAGAAAGTGGAAAGAAAGACTAGAGAGAGCCCAAAGAAAACCCAAAGAAAGCCCAAAGAAAGCCCAGAGAAAAGGGAAAGAAAGCCCAAAGAAAGGGGAAAGAAAGCCCAAAGAAAGGGGAAAGAAAGCCTAAAGAAAGGGGAAAGAAAGCCCAAAGAAAGCCCAAAGAAAGGGGAAGAAAGCCCAAAGAAAGGGAAAGAAAGCGCAAAGAAAGCCCAAAGAAAGCGGAAAGAAAGCCCAAAGAAAGCCTAAAGAAAGCCTAAAGAAAGCCTAAAGAAAGGGGAAACAAAGCCCAAAGAAAGGGGAAATAAAGCCCAAAGAAAGCCCAAAGAAAGGGGAAAGAAAGCCCAAAGAAAGGGGAAAGAAAGCCCAAAGAAAGGGGAAAGAAAGCCCAAAGAAAGCCCAAAGAAAGGGGAAAGAAAGCCCAAAGAAAGGGGAAAGAAAGCCCAAAGAAAGCCCAAAGAAAGGGAAACAAAGCCCAAAGAAAGAGGAAAGAAAACCCAAAGAAAGCCCAAAGAAAGGGGAAAGAAAGCCCAAAGAAAGGGGTAAGAAAGCCCAAAGAAAGCCCAAAGAAGGGGAAAGAAAGCCCAAGAAAGGGGAAAGAAAGCCCAAAGAAAGCCCAAAGAAAGGGGAAAGAAAGCCCAAAGAAAGCCCAAAGAAAGGGGAAAGAAAGCCCAAAGAAAGCCCAAAGAAAGGGGAAAGAAAGCCCAAAGAAAACCCAAAGAAAGCCCAAAGAAAGCCCACAGAAAGCCCAAAGAAAGCCCAAAGAAAGCCCAAAGAAAGGGGAAAGAAAGCCCAAAGAAAGGGGAAAGAAAGCCCAAAGAAAGCCCAAAGAAAGGGGAAAGAAAGCCCAAAGAAAGCCCAAAGAAAGGGAAAGAAAGCCCAAAGAAAGGGGAAAGAAAGCCCAAGAAAGCCCAAAGAAAGCCCAAAGAAAGCCCACAGTAAGCCCAAAGAAAGCCCACAGAAAGCCCAAAGAAAGCCCAAAGAAAGGCCAAAGAAAGGGGAAAGAAAGCCCAAAGAAAGGGGAAAGAAAGCCCAAAGAAAGGGGAATGACAGCCAAAAGAAAGGGGAAAGAAAGCCCAAAGAAAGGGGAAAGAAAGCCCAAGGAAAGGGGAAAGAAAGCCAAAGAAAGGGAAAGAAAGCCCAAGGAAAGGGAAAGAAAGCCCAAAGAAAGCCCAAGAAAGTGGAAAGAAAGGGGAAAGAAAGCCCAAAGAAAGCCAAAGAAAGCTCAAGGAAAGCCCAAAGAAAGGGGAAAGAAAGCCCAAAGGAAGGGGAATGACAGCCCAAAGAAAGGGGAAGAAAGGCCAAAGAAAGGGGAAAAAAAGCCAAAGAAAGGGGAAAGAAAGCCCAAAGAAAGGGGAAAGAAAGCCCAAAGAAAGGTGAAAGAAAGCCCAAAGAAAGCCCAAAGAAAGCCCAAAGAAAGCCCAAAGAAAGGGGAAAGAAAGCCCAAAGAAAGCCCAAAGAAAGCCCAAAGAAAGGGGAAAGAAAGGGGAAAGAAAGCCCAAAGAAAGGGGAAAGAAAGCCCAAAGAAAGCCCAAAGAAAGGGGAAAGAAAGCCCAAAGAAAGCCCAAAGAAAGGGGAAAGAAAGGGGAAAGAAAGCCCAAAGAAAGGGAAAGAAAGCCCAAAGAAAGCCCAAAGAAAGGGGAAAGAAAGCCCAAAGAATGGGGAAACAAAGCCCAAACAAAGGGGAATGAAAGGGGAAAGAAAGCCCAAAGAAATGGGAAAGAAAGGGGAAAGAAAGCCCAAAGAAACCCCAAAGAAAAGGGAAAGAAAGCCCAAAGAAAGGGGAAAGAAAGCCCAAGGAAAGGGGAAGAAAGCCCAAAGAAAGGGAAAATAAAGCCCAAAGAAAGGGGAACGAAAGCCCAAAGAAAGGGGGAAGAAAACCCAAAGAAAGCCCAAAGAAATGGGAAAGAAAGCCCAAAGAAAGTCCAAAGAAAGCCCAAAGAAAGCGCAAGGAAAGCCCAAAGAAAGGGGAAAGAAAGGGGAAAGAAAGCCCAAAGAACGCCCAAGAAAGCCCAAAGAAAGGGGAAAGAAAGCCCAAGGAAAGGGGAAAGAAAGCCCAAAGAAAGGGGAAAGAAAGCCCAAAGAAAGGGGAAAGACAGCCAAAGAAAGCCCAAAGAAAGGTTAAAGAAAGCCCAAAGAAAGGGGAAAGAAAGCCCAAAGAAAGGGAAAGAAAGCCCAAAGAAAGGGGAAAGAAAGCCCAAAGAAAGGGGAAAGAAAGGGGAAAGAAAGCCAAAGAAATCCCAAAGAAAGCCCAAAGAAAGCCCAAAGAAAAGGGAAAGAAAGCCAAAAGAAAGGGGAAAGATAGCCCAAAGAAAGGGGAAAGAAAGCCCAAAGAAAGGGGAAACAAAGCCCAAAGAAAGGGGAAAGAAAGCCCAAAGAAAGGGGAAAGAAAGCCCAAAGAAAGGGGAAAGACAGCCCAAAGAAAGCCCAAATAAAGGGGAAAGAAAGCCCAAAGAAAGGGGAATGACAGCCCAAAGAAAGAGGAAAGAAAGCCCAAAGAAAGGGGAAAGAAAGCCCAAAGAAAGAGGAAAGAAAGCCCAAAGAAAGGGGAAAGAAAGCCCAAAGAAAGGGGAAAGACAGCCCAAAGAAAGGGGAAAGAAAGCCCAAAGAAAGGGGAAAGACAGCCCAAAGAAAGCCCAAATAAAGGGGAAAGAAAGCCCAAAGAAAGGGGAATGACAGCCCAAAGAAAGAGGAAAGAAAGCCCAAAGAAAGGGGAAAGAAAGCCCAAAGAAAGGGGAAAGAAAGCCCAAAGAAAGGGGAAAGAAAGCCCAAAGAAAGGGGAAAGGAAGACCAAAGAAAGCCCAAAGAAAGCCCAAAGAAAGTGGAAAGAAAGGGGAAAGAAAACCCAAAGAAAGCCCAAAGAAAGCCCAAGGAAAGCCCAAAGAAAGGGGAAAGAAAGCCCAAAGAAAGGGGAAAGAAAGCCCAAAGAAAGGGGAAAGAAAGCCCAAAGAAAGGGGAAAGAAAGCCCAAAGAAAGGGGAAAGAAAGCCCAAAGAAAGGGGAAAGACAGCCCAAAGAAAGGGGAAAGAAAGCCCAAAGAAAGGGAAACAAAGCCCAAAGAAAGCCCAAAGAAAGGGGAAAGAAAGCCAAAAGAAAGCCCAAAGAAAGCCCAAAGAAAGCCCAAAGAAAGCCCAAAGAAAGTGGAAAGAAAGAGGAAAGAAAGCCCAAAGAAAGCCCAAAGAAAGCCCAAAGAAAGGCCAAAGAAAGCCCAAAGAAAGGGGAAAGAAAGCCCAAAGAAAGGGGAAAGAAAGCCCAAAGAAAGCCCAAAGAAAGGCCAAAGAAAGCCCAAAGAAAGGGGAAAGAAAGCCCAAAGAAAGGGGAAAGAAAGCCCAAAGAAAGCCCAAAGAAAGGGGAAAGAAAGCCCAAGGAAAGCCCAAAGAAAGCCCAAAGAAAGCCCAAAGAAAGGGGAAAGAAAGCCCAAAGAAAGGGGAAAGAAAGCCCAAAGAAAGTGGAAAGAAAGGGGAAAGAAAGCCCAAAGAAATCCCAAAGAAAGCCAAAAGAAAACCCAAAGAAAGGAGAAAGAAAGCCCAAAGAAAGGGGAAAGAAAGCCGAAAGAAAGCCCAAAGAAAGGGGAAAGAAAGCCCAAAGAAAGGGGAAAGAAAGCCCAAAGAAAGCCCAAAGAAAGTGGAAAGAAAGGGGAAAGAAAGCCCAAAGAAAGCCCAAAGAAAGCCCAAGGAAAGTCCAAAGAAAGGGGAAAGAAAGCCCAAAGAAAGGGGAAAGAAAGCCCAAAGAAAGCCCAAAGAAAGCCCACAGAAAGCCCAAAGAAAGCCCAAAGAAGGCCCAAAGAAAGGTGAAAGAAAGCCCAAAGAAAGGGGAAAGAAAGCCCAATGAAAGGGGAATGACAGCCCAAAGAAAGGGGAAAGAAAGCCCAAAGAAAGGGGAAAGAAAGCCCAAAGAACGGGGAAAGAAAGCCCAAAGAAAGGAGAAAGAAAGCCCAAAGAAAGGGGAAAGAAAGCCCAAAGTAAGCCCAAAGAAAGTGGAAAGAAAGCCCAAAGAAAGCCCAAAGAAAGCCCAAGGAAAGCCCAAAGAAAGGGGAAAGAAAGCCCAAAGAAAGGGGAATGACAGCCCAAAGAAAGGGGAAAGAAAGCCCAAAGAAAGGGGAAAGAAAGCCCAAAGAAAGGGGAAAGAAAGCCCAAAGAAAGGGGAAAGAAAGCCCAAAGAAAGCCCACAGAAAGGGGAAAGAAAGCCCAAAGAAAGCCCAAGGAAAGCCCAAAGAAAGGGGAAAGAAAGCCCAAAGAAAGGGGAAAGAAAGCCCAAAGAAAGCCCAAAGAAAGCCCACAGAAAAGGGTAAAGAAATCCCAAAGAAAGGAGAAAGAAACCCCAAAGAAGGGGGAAAGAAAGCCCAAAGAAAGGGGAAAGAAAGCCCAAAGAAAGGGGAAAGAAAGCCCAAAGAAACCCCAAAGAAAGGGGAAAGAAAGGGGAAAGAAAGCCCAAAGAAAGGGGAAAGAAAGCCCAAAGAAAGCCCAAAGAAAGGGGAAAGAAAGCCCAAATAAAGTGGAAACAAAGCCCAAAGAAAGGGGAAAGAAAGGGGAAAGAAAGCCCAAAGAAAGGGGAAAGAAAGCCCAAAGAAGGCCCAAAGAAAGGGGAAAGAAAGCCCAAAGAAAGCCCAAAGAAAGGGGAAAGAAAGCGCAAAGAAATACCAAAGAAAGGGGAAAGAAAGCCCAAAGAAAGGGGAAAGAAAGCTCAAAGAAAGCCCAAAGAAAGGGGAAAGAAAGCCCTAAGAAAGCCCAAGGAAAGGGGAAAGAAAGCCCAAAGAAAGCCCAAAGAAAGGGGAAAGAAAGACCAAAGAAAGCCCAAAGAAAGCCCAAAGAAAGCCCAAAGAAAGGGGAAAGAAAGCCCAAAGAAAGCCCAAAGAAAGCCCAAAGAAAGCCCAAAGAAAGGGGAAAGAAAGCCCAAAGAAAGGGGAAAGAAAGCCCAAAGAAAGCCCAAAGAAAGGGGAAAGAAAGCCCAAAGAAAGTGGAAAGAAAGGGGAAAGAAAGCCCAAAGAAAGGGGAAAGAAAGCCCAAAGAAAGTGGAAAGAAAGGGGAAAGAAAGCCCAAAGAATGGAGAAAGAAAGCCCAAGGAAAGCCCAAAGAAAGGGGAAAGAAAGCCCAAAGAAAGGGGAATGACAGCCCAAGGAAAGGGGAAAGAAAGCCCAAAGAAAGGGTAAAGAAAGCCCAAAGAAAAGGGAAAGAAAGCCCAAAGAAAGGGGAAAGAAAGCCCAAAGAAAGGGGAAATAAAGCCCAAAGAAAGCCCAAAGAAAGACCAAAGAAAGGGGAAAGAAAGCCCAAAGAAAGCCCAAAGAAAGCCCAAGGAAAGCCCAAAGAAAGGGGAAAGAAAGCCCAAAGAAAGGGGAAAGAAAGCCCAAAGAAAGCCCAAGGAAAGCCCAAAGAAAGGGGAAAGAAAGCCCAAAGAAAGGTGAAAGAAAGCCCAAAGAAAGTCCACAGAAAGGGGAAAGAAAGCCCAAAGAAAGGGGAAAGAAAGCCCAAAGAAAGGGGAAAGAAAGCCCAAAGGAAGCCAAAAGAAAGCCCAAAGAAAGCCCAAAGAAAGGGGAAAGAAAGGGGAAAGAAAGCCCAAAGAAAGGGGTAAGAAAGCCCAAAGAAACCCCAAAGAAAGGGGAAAGAAAGCCCAAAGAAATGGGAATGAAAGCCCAAAGAAAGCCCAAAGAAAGGGGAAAGAAAGCCCAAAGAAACCCCAAAGAAACGGGAAAGAAAGCCCAAAGACACCTCAATGAAAGGGGAAAGAAAGCCCAAAGAAAGGGGAAAGAAAGCCCAAGGAAAGGGGAAATAAAGCCCAAAGAAAGGGGAAATAAATTCCAAAGAAAGGGGATAGAAAGCCCAAAGAAAGGGGGAAGAAAGCCCAAAGAAAGGGGAAAGAAAGGGGAAAGAAAGCCCAAAGAAAGCCCAAAGAAAGCCAAAAGAAAGCCCAAAGAAAGGGGAAAGAAAGCCCAAAGAAAGCCCAAAGAAAGTGGAAAGAAAGGGGAAAGAAAGCCCAAAGAAACCCCAAAGAAAGGGGAAAGAAAGGGGAAAGAAAGCCCAAGAAAGGGTAAAGAAAGCCCAAAGAAAGCCCAAAGAAAGGGGAAAGAAAGCCCAAATAAAGTGGAAACAAAGCCCAAAGAAAGGGGAAAGAAAGGGGAAAGAAAGCCCAAAGAAAGGGGAAAGAAAGGGGAAAGAAAGGGGAAAGAAAGCCCAAAGAAAGCCCAAAGAAGGCCCAAAGAATGGGGAAAGAAAGCCCAAAGAAAGCCCAAAGAAAGGGGAAAGAAAGCGCAAAGAAATACCAAAGAAAGGGGAAAGAAAGCCCAAAGAAAGGGGAAAGAAAGCCCAAAGAAAGGGGAAAGAAAGCCCAAAGAAAGCCCAAGGAAAGCCCAAAGAAAGGGGAAAGAAAGCCCAAAGAAAGGTGAAAGAAAGCCCAAAGAAAGCCCACAGAAAGGGGAAAGAAAGCCCAAAGAAAGGGGAAAGAAAGCCCAAAGAAAGGCCAAAGAAAGCCCAAAGAAAGCCAAAAGAAAGCCCAAAGAAAGCCCAAAGAAAGGGGAAAGAAAGGGGAAAGAAAGCCCAAAGAAAGGGGTAAGAAAACCCAAAGAAAGCCCAAAGAAAGGGGAAAGAAAGCCCAAAGAAAGGGGAATGAAAACCCAAAGAAAGCCCAAAGAAAGGGGAAAGAAAGCCCAAAGAAACCCCAAAGAAACGGGAAAGAAAGCCAAAAGTCACCTCAATGAAAGGGGAAAGAAAGACCAAAGAAAGGGGAATGACAGCCAAAAGAAAGGGGAAAGAAAGCCCAAAGAAAGGGGAAAGAAAGCCCAAGGAAAGGGGAAAGAAAGCCCAAAGAAAGGGGAAAGAAAGCCCAAAGAAAGGGGAAAGAAAGCCCAAAGAAAGCCCAAAGAAAGTGGAAAGAAAGGGGAAAGAAAGCCCAAAGAAAGCCCAAAGAAAGCTCAAGGAAAGCCCAAAGAAAGGGGAAAGAAAGCCCAAAGGAAGGGGAATGACAGCCCAAAGAAAGGGGAAGAAAGGCCAAAGAAAGGGGAAAAAAAGCCCAAAGAAAGGGGAAAGAAAGCCCAAAGAAAGGGGAAAGAAAGCCCAAAGAAAGGTGAAAGAAAGCCCAAAGAAAGCCCAAAGAAAGCCCAAAGAAAGCCCAAAGAAAGGGGAAAGAAAGCCCAAAGAAAGCCCAAAGAAAGCCCAAAGAAAGCCCAAAGAAAGGGGAAAGAAAGGGGAAAGAAAGCCCAAAGAAAGGGGAAAGAAAGCCCAAAGAAAGCCCAAAGAAAGGGGAAAGAAAGCCCAAAGAAAGCCCAAAGAAAGGGGAAAGAAAGGGGAAAGAAAGCCCAAAGAAAGGGGAAAGAAAGCCCAAAGAAAGCCCAAAGAAAGGGGAAAGAAAGCCCAAAGAATGGGGAAACAAAGCCCAAACAAAGGGGAATGAAAGGGGAAAGAAAGCCCAAAGAACGCCCAAAGAAAGCCCAAAGAAAGGGGAAAGAAAGCCCAAGGAAAGGGGAAAGAAAGCACAAAGAAAGGGGAAAGAAAGCCCAAAGAAAGGGGAAAGACAGCCCAAAGAAAGCCCAAAGAAAGGGGAAAGAAAGCCCAAAGAAAGGGGAAAGAAAGCCCAAAGAAAGGGGAAAGAAAGCCCAAAGAAAGGGGAAAGAAAGCCCAAAGAAAGGGGAAAGAAAGGGGAAAGAAAGCCCAAAGAAATCCCAAAGAAAGCCCAAAGAAAGCCCAAAGAAAAGGGAAAGAAAGCCAAAAGAAAGGGGAAAGATAGCCCAAAGAAAGGGGAAAGAAAGCCCAAAGAAAGGGGAAAGAAAGCCCAAAGAAAGGGGAAAGAAAGCCCAAAGAAAGGGGAAAGAAAGCCTAAAGAAAGGGGAAAGACAGCCCAAAGAAAGCCCAAATAAAGGGGAAAGAAAGCCCAAAGAAAGGGGAATGACAGCCCAAAGAAAGAGGAAAGAAAGCCCAAAGAAAGGGGAAAGAAAGCCCAAAGAAAGAGGAAAGAAAGCCCAAATAAAGGGGAAAGAAAGCCCAAAGAAAGGGGAAAGACAGCCCAAAGAAAGGGGAAAGAAAGCCCAAAGAAAGGGGAAAGACAGCCCAAAGAAAGCCCAAATAAAGGGGAAAGAAAGCCCAAAGAAAGGGGAATGACAGCCCAAAGAAAGAGGAAAGAAAGCCCAAAGAAAGGGGAAAGAAAGCCCAAAGAAAGGGGAAAGAAAGCCCAAAGAAAGGGGAAAGAAAGCCCAAAGAAAGGGGAAAGGAAGACCAAAGAAAGCCCAAAGAAAGCCCAAAGAAAGTGGAAAGAAAGGGGAAAGAAAACCCAAAGAAAGCCCAAAGAAAGCCCAAGGAAAGCCCAAAGAAAGGGGAAAGAAAGCCCAAAGAAAGGGGAAAGAAAGCCCAAAGAAAGGGGAAAGAAAGCCCAAAGAAAGGGGAAAGAAAGCCCAAAGAAAGGGGAAAGAAAGCCCAAAGAAAGGGGAAAGACAGCCCAAAGAAAGGGGAAAGAAAGCCCAAAGAAAGGGGAAACAAAGCCCAAAGAAAGCCCAAAGAAAGGGGAAAGAAAGCCAAAAGAAAGCCCAAAGAAAGCCCAAAGAAAGCCCAAAGAAAGCCCAAAGAAAGTGGAAAGAAAGAGGAAAGAAAGCCCAAAGAAAGCCCAAAGAAAGCCCAAAGAAAGGCCAAAGAAAGCCCAAAGAAAGGGGAAAGAAAGCCCAAAGAAAGGGGAAAGAAAGCCCAAAGAAAGCCCAAAGAAAGGCCAAAGAAAGCCCAAAGAAAGGGGAAAGAAAGCCCAAAGAAAGGGGAAAGAAAGCCCAAAGAAAGCCCAAAGAAAGGGGAAAGAAAGCCCAAGGAAAGCCCAAAGAAAGCCCAAAGAAAGCCCAAAGAAAGGGGAAAGAAAGCCCAAAGAAAGGGGAAAGAAAGCCCAAAGAAAGTGGAAAGAAAGGGGAAAGAAAGCCCAAAGAAATCCCAAAGAAAGCCAAAAGAAAGCCCAAAGAAAGGAGAAAGAAAGCCCAAAGAAAGGGGAAAGAAAGCTGAAAGAAAGCCCAAAGAAAGGGGAAAGAAAGCCCAAAGAAAGGGGAAAGAAAGCCCAAAGAAAGCCCAAAGAAAGTGGAAAGAAAGGGGAAAGAAAGCCCAAAGAAAGCCCAAAGAAAGCCCAAGGAAAGTCCAAAGAAAGGGGAAAGAAAGCCCAAAGAAAGGGGAAAGAAAGCCCAAAGAAAGCCCAAAGAAAGCCACAGAAAGCCAAAGAAAGCCCAAAGAAGGCCCAAAGAAAGGTGAAAGAAAGCCCAAAGAAAGGGGAAAGAAAGCCCAATGAAAGGGGAATGACAGCCAAAGAAAGGGGAAAGAAAGCCCAAAGAAAGGGAAAGAAGCCCAAAGAACGGGGAAAGAAAGCCCAAAGAAAGGAGAAAGAAAGCCCAAAGAAAGGGGAAGAAAGCCAAAGAAAGCCCAAAGAAAGTGGAAAGAAAGCCCAAAGAAAGCCCAAAGAAAGCCCAAAGAAAGCCAAGGAAAGCCCAAAGAAAGGGGAAAGAAAGCCCAAAGAAAGGGGAATGACAGCCCACAAAAAGGGGAAAGAAAGCCCAAAGAAAGGGGAAAGAAAGACCCAAAGAAAGGGGAAAGAAAGCCCAAAGAAAGGGGAAAGAAAGCCCAAAGAAAGCCCACAGAAAGGGGAAGAAAGCCCAAAGAAAGCCAAGGAAAGCCAAAGAAAGGGGAAAGAAAGCCCAAAGAAAGGGGAAAGAAAGCCCAAAGAAAGCCCAAAGAAAGCCACAGAAAAGGGGTAAAGAAATCCCAAAGAAAGGAGAAAGAAACCCCAAAGAAGGGGGAAAGAAAGCCCAAAGAAAGGGGAAAGAAAGCCCAAAGAAAGGGGAAAGAAAGCCCAAAGAAACCCCAAAGAAAGGGGAAAGAAAGGGGAAAGAAAGCCCAAAGAAAGGGGAAAGAAAGCCCAAAGAAAGCCCAAAGAAAGGGGAAAGAAAGCCCAAATAAAGTGGAAACAAAGCCCAAAGAAAGGGGAAAGAAAGGGGAAAGAAAGCCAAAGAAAGGGGAAAGAAAGGGGAAAGAAAGGGAGAGGAAGAAAGCCCAAAGAAAGCCCAAAGAAGGCCCAAAGAAAGGGGAAAGAAAGCCCAAAGAAAGGGGAAAGAAAGCTCAAAGAAAGCCCAAAGAAAGGGGAAAGAAAGCCCTAAGAAAGCCCAAGAAAGGGGAAAGAAAGCCCAAAGAAAGCCCAAAGAAAGGGGAAAGAAAGCCAAAGAAAGCCCAAAGAAAGCCCAAAGAAAGCCCAAAGAAAGGGGAAAGAAAGCCAAAGAAAGCCCAAAGAAAGCCCAAAGAAAGCCCAAAGAAAGGGGAAAGAAAGCCAAAGAAAGGGGAAAGAAAGCCCAAAGAAAGCCCAAAGAAAGGGGAAAGAAAGCCCAAAGAAAGTGGAAAGAAAGGGGAAGAAAGCCCAAAGAAAGGGGAAAGAAAGCCCAAAGAAGTGGAAAGAAAGGGAAAGAAAGCCCAAAGAATGGAGAAAGAAAGCCCAAGGAAAGCCCAAAGAAAGGGGAAAGAAAGCCCAAAGAAAGGGGAATGAAAGCCCAAAGGAAAGGGGAAAGAAAGCCCAAAGAAGGGTAAAGAAAGCCCAAAGAAAGGGAAAGAAGCCCAAAGAAAGGGGAAAGAAAGCCCAAAGAAAGGGAAGAAGCCCAAAGAAAGCCAAAGAAAGCCAAAGAAAGACCAAAGAAAGGGAGAAAGAAAGCCAAAGAAAGCCCAAGGAAAGCCCAAGAAAGGGGAAAGAAAGCCAAAGAAAGGGGAAAGAAAGCCACAAAGAAAGGGGAAAGAAAGCCAAAGAAAGCCCAAGGAAAGCCCAAAGAAAGGGGAAAGAAAGCCCAAAGAAAGGTGAAAGAAAGCCCAAAGAAAGTCCACAGAAAGGGGAAGAAAGCCCAAAGAAGGGAAAGAAAGCCCAAAGAAAGGGGAAAGAAAGCCCAAAGAAGCAAAGAAAGCCCAAAGAAAGCCCAAGAAAGGAAGGGGAAAGAAAGCCCAAAGAAAGGGGTAAGAAAGCCAAAGAAACCCCAAAGAAAGGGAAAGAAAGCCCAAAGAAATGGGAATGAAAGCCCAAAGAAAGCCCAAGAAAGGGAAGAAAGCCCAAAGAAACCCAAAGAACGGGAAGAAAGCCAAAGACACCACATGAAAGGGGAAAGAAAGCCCAAAGGACCAGGAAAGTGAAAGCCCAAAGAAAGGTGAAATAAATTCCAAAGAAAGGGGATAGAAAGCCCCAAGACAGGGGGAAGAAAGCCCAAAGAAAGGGAAAGAAAGGGTGAACGAAGCCCAAGACAAGCCCAAAGAAAGCCACAAGACAAGCCCAAGAAAGGGAGAGAAAGCCCAAAGAAAGGGGAAAGACAGCCCACAAAGGAAAGGGAAGAAAGGAAAAGAAGGGGAAAGAAAGCCCAAAGAAAGGGGAAAGAAAGCCCAAAGAAAGCCAAAGAAAGGTAGAAAGAACGGAAAGAAAGCCCAAAGAAAGGGGAAAGAACGCCCAAAGAAAGCCCAAAGAAAGGGGAAAGGAAGCCCAAAGAAAGGGATAGAAAGCCCAAAGAAAGGGGAAAGAAAGCCCAAAGAAAGCCAAAGAAAGCCCAAAGAAAGGGGAAAGAAAGCCCAAAGAAAGCCCAAAGAAAGGGGAAAGAAAGCCCAAAGAAAGGGGAAAGATAGCCCAAAGAAAACCCAAAGAAAGCCCAAAGAAAGCCCACAGAAAGCCCAAAGAAAGGGGAAAGAAAGCCCAAAGAAAGGGGAAGAAAGCCCAAAGAAAGCCCAAAGAAAGGGGAAAGAAAGCCCAAAGAAAGCCCAAGAAAGGGAAAGAAAGCCCAAAGAAAGCCCAAAGAAAGCCCGAAGAAAGCCCACAGTAAGCCCAAAGAAAGCCCAAAGAAAGCCCAAAGAAAGCCCAAAGAAAGGCCAAAGAAAGGGGAAAGAAAGCCCAAAGAAAAGGGAAAGAAAGCCCAAAGAAAGGGGAATGACAGCCCAAAGAAAGAGGAAAGAAAGCCCAAAGAAAGGGGAAAGAAAGCCAAAGAAATGGGAAAGAAAGCCCAAGAAAGGGGAAAGAAAGCCCAAAGAAAGGGAAAGAAAGCCCAAAGAAAGCCCAAGGGAAGCCCAAAGAAAGGGGAAAGAAAGCCCAAAGAAAGGGGAATGACAGCCCAAAGAAAGGGGAAAGAAAGCCCAAAGAAAGGGGAAAGAAAGCCCAAAGAAAGGGGAAAGAAAGCCCAAAGAAAGGGGAAAGACAGTCCAAAGAAAAGGGAAAGAAAGCCCAAAGAAAGGGGAAACAAAGCCCAAAGAAAGAGGAAAGAAAGCCCAAAGAAAGCGAAAAGAAAGCCCAAAGAAAGGGGAAAGAAAGCGCAAAGAAAGACCAAAGAAAGGGGAAAGAAAGTCCAAAGAAAGGGGAAGGAAAGCCCAAGAAAGGGGAAAGAAAGCCCAAAGAAAGCCCAAAGAAAGGGGAAAGGAAGCCCAAAGAAAGGGGATAGAAAGCCCAAAGAAAGGGGAAAGAAAGCCCAAGAAAGCCCAAAGAAAGGGGAAAGAAAGCCCAAAGAAAGCCCACAGAAAGGGGAGCCCAAAGAAAGGGGAAAGAAAGCCCAAAGAAAGCCCAAAGAAAGGGGAAAGGAAGCCCAAAGAAAGGGGATAGAAAGCCCAAAGAAAGGGGAAAGAAAGCCCAAAGAAAGCCCAAAGAAAGGGGAAAGAAAGCCCAAAGAAAGCCCACAGAAAGGGGAAAGAAAGCCCAAAGAATGCCCAAAGAAAGGGGAATGAAAGCCCAAAGAAAGCCCAAAGAAAGCCCAAAGAAAGCCCAAAGAAAGGGGAAAGAAAGCCCAAAGAAAGGGGAAAGAAAGCCCAAAGAAAGGGGAAAGAAAGCCCAAAGAAAGCCCAAAGAAAGTGGAAAGAAAGGGGAAAGAAAGCCCAAAGAAAGCCCAAAGAAAGCTCAAGGAAAGCCCAAAGAAAGGGGAAAGAAAGCCCAAAGGAAGGGGAATGACAGCCCAAAGAAAGGGGAAGAAAGGCCAAAGAAAGGGGAAAAAAAGCCCAAGAAAGGGGAAAGAAAGCCCAAAGAAAGGGGAAAGAAAGCCCAAAGAAAGGTGAAAGAAAGCCCAAAGAAAGCCCAAAGAAAGCCCAAAGAAAGCCCAAAGAAAGGGGAAAGAAAGCCCAAAGAAAGCCCAAAGAAAGCCCAAAGAAAGCCCAAAGAAAGGGGAAAGAAAGGGGAAAGAAAGCCCAAAGAAAGGGGAAAGAAAGCCCAAAGAAAGGGGAAAGAAAGCCCAAAGAAAGGGGAAAGAAAGCCCAAAGAAAGCTCAAAGAAAGGGGAAAGAAAGCCCAAAGAAAGCCCAAAGAAAGGGGAAAGAAAGCCCAAGGAAAGCCCAAAGAAAGCCCAAAGAAAGCCCACAGAAAGGGGAAAGAAAGCCCAAAGAAAGGGGAAAGAAAGCCCAAAGAAAGGGGAAAGAAAGCCCAAAGAAAGCCCAAAGAAAGGGAAAGAAAGCCCAAAGAAAGGGGAAAGAGAGACTAGAGAGAGCCCAAAGAAAACCCAAAGAAAGCCCAAAGAAAGCCCAGAGAAAAGGGAAAGAAAGCCCAAAGAAAGGGGAAAGAAAGCCCAAAGAAAGGGGAAAGAAAGCCTAAAGAAAGGGGAAAGAAAGCCCAAAGAAAGCCCAAAGAAAGGGGAAAGAAAGCCCAAAGAAAAGGGAAAGAAAGCGCAAAGAAAGCCCAAATAAAGGGGAAAGAAAGCCCAAAGAAAGCCCAAAGAAAGGGGAAGGAAAGGGGAAAGAAAGCCCAAAGAAAGGGGAAAGAAAGCCCAAAGAAAGCCCAAAGAAAGGGGAAAGAAAGCCCAAAGAATGGGAAAACAAAGCCCAAACAAAGGGGAAAGAAAGGGGAAAGAAAGGGGAAAGAAAGCCCAAAGAAACCCCAAAGAAAAGGGAAAGAAAGCCCAAAGAAAGGGGAAAGAAAGCCCAAGGAAAGGGGAAAGAAAGCCCAAAGAAAGGGAAAATAAAGCCCAAAGAAAGGGGAAAGAAAGCCCAAAGAAAGGGGGAAGAAAGCCCAAAGAAAGCCCAAAGAAATGGGAAAGAAAGCCCAAAGAAAGTCCAAAGAAAGCCCAAAGAAAGCCCAAAGAAAAGGGAAAGAAAGCCCAAAGAAAGGGGAAAGAAAGCCCAAAAAAAGCCCAAAGAAAGGGGAAAGAAAGCCCAAAGAAAGGGGAATGACAGCCCAAAGAAAGAGGAAAGAAAGCCCAAAGAAAGGGGAAAGAAAGCCCAAAGAAAGAGGAAAGAAAGCCCAAAGAAAGGGGAAAGAAAGCCCAAAGAAAGGGGAAAGACAGCCCAAAGAAAGGGGAAACAAAGCCCAAAGAAAGAGGAAAGAAAGCCCAAAGAAAGCCCAAAGAAAGCCCAAAGAAAGGGGAAAGAAAGCGCAAAGAAAGCCCAAAGAAAGGGGAAAGAAAGCCCAAAGAAAGGGGAAAGAAAGCCCAAAGAAAGGGGAAAGAAAGCCCAAAGAAAGCCCAAAGAAAGGGGAAAGGAAGCCCAAAGAAAGGGGATAGAAAGCCCAAAGAAAGGGGAAAGAAAGCCCAAAGAAAGCCCAAAGAAAGGGGAAAGAAAGCCCAAAGAAAGCCCAAAGAAAGGGGAAAGAAAGCCCAAAGAATGCCCAAAGAAAGCCCAAAGAAAGCCCACAGAAAGGGGAAAGAAAGCCCAAAGAAAGGGGAAAGAAAGCCCAAAGGAAGGGGAAAGAAAGCCCAAAGAAAGCCCAAAGAAAGGGGAAAGAAAGCCCAAAGAAAGTGGAAAGAAAGACTAGAGAGAGCCCAAAGAAAACCCAAAGAAAGCCCAAAGAAAGCCCAGAGAAAAGGAAAGAAAGCCCAAAGAAAGGGGAAAGAAAGCCCAAAGAAAGGGGAAAGAAAGCCTAAAGAAAGGGGAAAGAAAGCCCAAAGAAAGCCCAAAGAAAGGGGAAAGAAAGCCCAAAGAAAAGGGAAAGAAAGCGCAAAGAAAGCCCAAAGAAAGCGGAAAGAAAGCCCAAAGAAAGCCTAAAGAAAGCCTAAAGAAAGCCTAAAGAAAGGGGAAACAAAGCCCAAAGAAAGGGGAAATAAAGCCCAAAGAAAGCCCAAAGAAAGGGGAAAGAAAGCCCAAAGAAAGGGGAAAGAAAGCCCAAAGAAAGGGGAAAGGAAAGCCCAAAGAAAGCCCAAAGAAAGGGGAAAGAAAGCCCAAAGAAAGGGGAAAGAAAGCCCAAAGAAAGCCCAAAGAAAGAGGAAAGAAAACCCAAAGAAAGCCCAAAGAAAGGGGAAAGAAAGCCCAAAGAAAGGGGTAAGAAAGCCCAAAGAAAGCCCAAAGAAAGGGGAAAGAAAGCCCAAAGAAAGGGGAAAGAAAGCCCAAAGAAAGCCCAAAGAAAGGGGAAAGAAAGCCCAAAGAAAGCCCAAAGAAAGGGGAAAGAAAGCCCAAAGAAAGCCCAAAGAAAGGGGAAAGAAAGCCCAAAGAAAACCCAAAGAAAGCCCAAAGAAAGCCCACAGAAAGCCCAAAGAAAGCCCAAAGAAAGCCCAAAGAAAGGGGAAAGAAAGCCCAAAGAAAGGGGAAAGAAAGCCCAAAGAAAGCCCAAAGAAAGGGGAAAGAAAGCCCAAAGAAAGCCCAAAGAAAGGGGAAAGAAAGCCCAAAGAAAGGGGAAAGAAAGCCCAAAGAAAGCCAAAGAAAGCCCAAAGAAAGCCCACAGTAAGCCCAAAGAAAGCCCACAGAAAGCCCAAAGAAAGCCCAAAGAAAGGCCAAAGAAAGGGGAAAGAAAGCCCAAAGAAAGGGGAAAGAAAGCCCAAAGAAAGGGGAATGACAGCCAAAAGAAAGGGGAAAGAAAGCCCAAAGAAAGGGGAAAGAAAGCCCAAGGAAAGGGGAAAGAAAGCCCAAAGAAAGGGGAAAGAAAGCCCAAGGAAAGGGGAAAGAAAGCCCAAAGAAAGCCCAAAGAAAGTGGAAAGAAAGGGGAAAGAAAGCCCAAAGAAAGCCCAAAGAAAGCTCAAGGAAAGCCCAAAGAAAGGGGAAAGAAAGCCCAAAGGAAGGGGAATGACAGCCCAAAGAAAGGGGAATAAAGGCCAAAGAAAGGGGAAAAAAAGCCCAAAGAAAGGGGAAAGAAAGCCCAAAGAAAGGGGAAAGAAAGCCCAAAGAAAGGTGAAAGAAAGCCCAAAGAAAGCCCAAAGAAAGCCCAAAGAAAGCCCAAAGAAAGGGGAAAGAAAGCCCAAAGAAAGCCCAAAGAAAGGGGAAAGAAAGGGGAAAGAAAGCCCAAAGAAAGGGGAAAGAAAGCCCAAAGAAAGCCCAAAGAAAGGGGAAAGAAAGCCCAAAGAAAGCCCAAAGAAAGGGGAAAGAAAGGGGAAAGAAAGCCCAAAGAAAGGGGAAAGAAAGCCCAAAGAAAGCCCAAAGAAAGGGGAAAGAAAGCCCAAAGAATGGGGAAACAAAGCCCAAACAAAGGGGAATGAAAGGGGAAAGAAAGCCCAAAGAAATGGGAAAGAAAGGGGAAAGAAAGCCCAAAGAAACCCCAAAGAAAAGGGAAAGAAAGCCCAAAGAAAGGGGAAAGAAAGCCCAAGGAAAGGGGAAAGAAAGCCCAAAGAAAGGGAAAATAAAGCCCAAAGAAAGGGGAAAGAAAGCCCAAAGAAAGGGGGAAGAAAACCCAAAGAAAGCCCAAAGAAATGGGAAAGAAAGCCCAAAGAAAGTCCAAAGAAAGCCCAAAGAAAGCGCAAGGAAAGCCCAAAGAAAGGGGAAAGAAAGGGGAAAGAAAGCCCAAAGAACGCCCAAAGAAAGCCCAAAGAAAGGGGAAAGAAAGCCCAAGGAAAGGGGAAAGAAAGCCCAAAGAAAGGGGAAAGAAAGCCCAAAGAAAGGGGAAAGACAGCCCAAAGAAAGCCCAAAGAAAGGTTAAAGAAAGCCCAAAGAAAGGGGAAAGAAAGCCCAAAGAAAGGGGAAAGAAAGCCCAAAGAAAGGGGAAAGAAAGCCCAAAGAAAGGGGAAAGAAAGGGGAAAGAAAGCCCAAAGAAATCCCAAAGAAAGCCCAAAGAAAGCCCAAAGAAAAGGGAAAGAAAGCCAAAAGAAAGGGGAAAGATAGCCCAAAGAAAGGGGAAAGAAAGCCCAAAGAAAGGGGAAACAAAGCCCAAAGAAAGGGGAAAGAAAGCCCAAAGAAAGGGGAAAGAAAGCCCAAAGAAAGGGGAAAGACAGCCCAAAGAAAGCCCAAATAAAGGGGAAAGAAAGCCCAAAGAAAGGGGAATGACAGCCCAAAGAAAGAGGAAAGAAAGCCCAAAGAAAGGGGAAAGAAAGCCCAAAGAAAGAGGAAAGAAAGCCCAAAGAAAGGGGAAAGAAAGCCCAAAGAAAGGGGAAAGACAGCCCAAAGAAAGGGGAAAGAAAGCCCAAAGAAAGGGGAAAGACAGCCCAAAGAAAGCCCAAATAAAGGGGAAAGAAAGCCCAAAGAAAGGGGAATGACAGCCCAAAGAAAGAGGAAAGAAAGCCCAAAGAAAGGGGAAAGAAAGCCCAAAGAAAGGGGAAAGAAAGCCCAAAGAAAGGGGAAAGAAAGCCCAAAGAAAGGGGAAAGGAAGACCAAAGAAAGCCCAAAGAAAGCCCAAAGAAAGTGGAAAGAAAGGGGAAAGAAAACCCAAAGAAAGCCCAAAGAAAGCCCAAGGAAAGCCCAAAGAAAGGGGAAAGAAAGCCCAAAGAAAGGGGAAAGAAAGCCCAAAGAAAGGGGAAAGAAAGCCCAAAGAAAGGGGAAAGAAAGCCCAAAGAAAGGGGAAAGACAGCCCAAAGAAAGGGGAAAGAAAGCCCAAAGAAAGGGGAAACAAAGCCCAAAGAAAGCCCAAAGAAAGGGGAAAGAAAGCCAAAAGAAAGCCCAAAGAAAGCCCAAAGAAAGCCCAAAGAAAGCCCAAAGAAAGTGGAAAGAAAGAGGAAAGAAAGCCCAAAGAAAGCCCAAAGAAAGCCCAAAGAAAGGCCAAAGAAAGCCCAAAGAAAGGGGAAAGAAAGCCCAAAGAAAGGGGAAAGAAAGCCCAAAGAAAGCCCAAAGAAAGGCCAAAGAAAGCCCAAAGAAAGGGGAAAGAAAGCCCAAAGAAAGGGGAAAGAAAGCCCAAAGAAAGCCCAAAGAAAGGGGAAAGAAAGCCCAAGGAAAGCCCAAAGAAAGCCCAAAGAAAGCCCAAAGAAAGGGGAAAGAAAGCCCAAAGAAAGGGGAAAGAAAGCCCAAAGAAAGTGGAAAGAAAGGGGAAAGAAAGCCCAAAGAAATCCCAAAGAAAGCCAAAAGAAAGCCCAAAGAAAGGAGAAAGAAAGCCCAAAGAAAGGGGAAAGAAAGCCGAAAGAAAGCCCAAAGAAAGGGGAAAGAAAGCCCAAAGAAATGGGAAAGAAAGCCCAAAGAAAGCCCAAAGAAAGTGGAAAGAAAGGGGAAAGAAAGCCCAAAGAAAGCCCAAAGAAAGCCCAAGGAAAGTCCAAAGAAAGGGGAAAGAAAGCCCAAAGAAAGGGGAAAGAAAGCCCAAAGAAAGCCCAAAGAAAGCCCACAGAAAGCCCAAAGAAAGCCCAAAGAAGGCCCAAAGAAAGGTGAAAGAAAGCCCAAAGAAAGGGGAAAGAAAGCCCAATGAAAGGGGAATGACAGCCCAAAGAAAGGGGAAAGAAAGCCCAAAGAAAGGGGAAAGAAAGCCCAAAGAACGGGGAAAGAAAGCCCAAAGAAAGGAGAAAGAAAGCCCAAAGAAAGGGGAAAGAAAGCCCAAAGAAAGCCCAAAGAAAGTGGAAAGAAAGCCCAAAGAAAGCCCAAAGAAAGCCCAAAGAAAGCCCAAGGAAAGCCCAAAGAAAGGGGAAAGAAAGCCCAAAGAAAGGGGAATGACAGCCCAAAGAAAGGGGAAAAGAAAGCCCAAAGAAAGGGGAAAGAAAGCCCAAAGAAAGGGGAAAGAAAGCCCAAAGAAAGGGGAAAGAAAGCCCAAAGAAAGCCCACAGAAAGGGGAAAGAAAGCCCAAAGAAAGCCCAAGGAAAGCCCAAAGAAAGGGGAAAGAAAGCCCAAAGAAAGGGGAAAGAAAGCCCAAAGAAAGCCCAAAGAAAGCCCACAGAAAAGGGTAAAGAAATCCCAAAGAAAGGAGAAAGAAACCCCAAAGAAGGGGAAAGAAAGCCCAAAGAAAGGGGAAAGAAAGCCCAAAGAAAGGGGAAAGAAAGCCCAAAGAAACCCCAAAGAAAGGGGAAAGAAAGGGGAAAGAAAGCCCAAAGAAAGGGGAAAGAAAGCCCAAAGAAAGCCCAAAGAAAGGGGAAAGAAAGCCCAAATAAAGTGGAAACAAAGCCCAAAGAAAGGGGAAAGAAAGGGGAAAGAAAGCCCAAAGAAAGGGGAAAGAAAGGGGAAAGAAAGGGGAAAGAAAGCCCAAAGAAGGCCCAAAGAAAGGGGAAAGAAAGCCCAAAGAAAGCCCAAAGAAAGGGGAAAGAAAGCGCAAAGAAATACCAAAGAAAGGGGAAAGAAAGCCCAAAGAAAGGGGAAAGAAAGCTCAAAGAAAGCCCAAAGAAAGGGGAAAGAAAGCCCTAAGAAAGCCCAAGGAAAGGGGAAAGAAAGCCCAAAGAAAGCCCAAAGAAAGGGGAAAGAAAGCCCAAAGAAAGCCCAAAGAAAGCCCAAAGAAAGCCCAAAGAAAGGGGAAAGAAAGCCCAAAGAAAGCCCAAAGAAAGCCCAAAGAAAGCCCAAAGAAAGGGGAAAGAAAGCCCAAAGAAAGGGGAAAGAAAGCCCAAAGAAAGCCCAAAGAAAGGGGAAAGAAAGCCCAAAGAAAGGGGAAAGAAAGCCCAAAGAAAGTGGAAAGAAAGGGGAAAGAAAGCCCAAAGAAAGGGGAAAGAAAGCCCAAAGAAAGTGGAAAGAAAGGGGAAAGAAAGCCCAAAGAATGGAGAAAGAAAGCCCAAGGAAAGCCCAAAGAAAGGGGAAAGAAAGCCCAAAGAAAGGGGAATGACAGCCCAAGGAAAGGGGAAAGAAAGCCCAAAGAAAGGGTAAAGAAAGCCCAAAGAAAAGGGAAAGAAAGCCCAAAGAAAGGGGAAAGAAAGCCCAAAGAAAGGGGAAAGAAAGCCCAAAGAAAGCCCAAAGAAAGACCAAAGAAAGGGGAAAGAAAGCCCAAAGAAAGCCCAAAGAAAGCCCAAGGAAAGCCCAAAGAAAGGGGAAAGAAAGCCCAAAGAAAGGGGAAAGAAAGCCCAAAGAAAGCCCAAGGAAAGCCCAAAGAAAGGGGAAAGAAAGCCCAAAGAAAGGTGAAAGAAAGCCCAAAGAAAGTCCACAGAAAGGGGAAAGAAAGCCCAAAGAAAGGGGAAAGAAAGCCCAAAGAAAGGGGAAAGAAAGCCCAAAGGAAGCCAATAGAAAGCCCAAAGAAAGCCCAAAGAAAGGGGAAAGAAAGGGGAAAGAAAGCCCAAAGAAAGGGGTAAGAAAGCCCAAAGAAACCCCAAAGAAAGGGGAAAGAAAGCCCAAAGAAATGGGAATGAAAGCCCAAAGAAAGCCCAAAGAAAGGGGAAAGAAAGCCCAAAGAAACCCCAAAGAAACGGGAAAGAAAGCCCAAAGACACCTCAATGAAAGGGGAAAGAAAGCCCAAAGAAAGGGGAAAGAAAGCCCAAGGAAAGGGGAAATAAAGCCCAAAGAAAGGGGGAAATAAATTCCAAAGAAAGGGGATAGAAAGCCCAAAGAAAGGGGGAAGAAAGCCCAAAGAAAGGGGAAAGAAAGGGGAAACAAAGCCCAAAGAAAGCCCAAAGAAAGCCAAAAGAAAGCCCAAAGAAAGGGGAAAGAAAGCCCAAAGAAAGCCCAAAGAAAGTGGAAAGAAAGGGGAAAGAAAGCCCAAAGAAACCCCAAAGAAAGGGGAAAGAAAGGGGAAAGAAAGCCCAAAGAAAGGGTAAAGAAAGCCCAAAGAAAGCCCAAAGAAAGGGGAAAGAAAGCCCAAATAAAGTGGAAACAAAGCCCAAAGAAAGGGGAAAGAAAGGGGAAAGAAAGCCCAAAGAAAGGGGAAAGAAAGGGGAAAGAAAGGGGAAAGAAAGCCCAAAGAAAGCCCAAAGAAGGCCCAAAGAATGGGGAAAGAAAGCCCAAAGAAAGCCCAAAGAAAGGGGAAAGAAAGCGCAAAGAAATACCAAAGAAAGGGGAAAGAAAGCCCAAAGAAAGGGGAAAGAAAGCCCAAAGAAAGGGGAAAGAAAGCCCAAAGAAAGCCCAAGGAAAGCCCAAAGAAAGGGGAAAGAAAGCCCAAAGAAAGGTGAAAGAAAGCCCAAAGAAAGCCCACAGAAAGGGGAAAGAAAGCCCAAAGAAAGGGGAAAGAAAGCCCAAAGAAAGGCCAAAGAAAGCCCAAAGAAAGCCAAAAGAAAGCCCAAAGAAAGCCCAAAGAAAGGGGAAAGAAAGGGGAAAGAAAGCCCAAAGAAAGGGGTAAGAAAACCCAAAGAAAGCCCAAAGAAAGGGGAAAGAAAGCCCAAAGAAAGGGGAATGAAAACCCAAAGAAAGCCCAAA
The DNA here is from genome assembly GCF_036013475.1 of Columba livia. NCBI lineage: Eukaryota > Metazoa > Chordata > Aves > Columbiformes > Columbidae > Columba > Columba livia. Next base: position 26,338 of record NW_027043125.1, read on the forward strand.
GAAAGGGGAAAGAAAGCCCAAAGAAACCCCAAAGAAACGGGAAAGAAAGCCAAAAGTCACCTCAATGAAAGGGGAAAGAAAGACCAAAGAAAGGGGAATGACAGCCAAAAGAAAGGGGAAAGAAAGCCCAAAGAAAGGGGAAAGAAAGCCCAAGGAAAGGGGAAAGAAAGCCCAAAGAAAGGTGAAAGAAAGGGGAAAGAAAGCCCAAAGAAAGCCCAAAGAAAGCTCAAGGAAAGCCCAAAGAAAGGGGAAAGAAAGGCCAAAGGAAGGGAAATGACAGCCCAAAGAAAGGGGAAGAAAGGCCAAAGAAAGGGGAAAAAAAGCCCAAAGAAAGGGGAAAGAAAGCCCAAAGAAAGGGGAAAGAAAGCCCAAAGAAAGGTGAAAGAAAGCCCAAAGAAAGCCCAAAGAAAGCCCAAAGAAAGCCCAAAGAAAGGGGAAAGAAAGCCCAAAGAAAGCCCAAAGAAAGCCCAAAGAAAGCCCAAAGAAAGGGGAAAGAAAGGGGAAAGAAAGCCCAAAGAAAGGGGAAAGAAAGCCCAAAGAAAGCCCAAAGAAAGGGGAAAGAAAGCCCAAAGAAAGCCCAAAGAAAGGGGAAAGAAAGGGGAAAGAAAGCCCAAAGAAAGGGGAAAGAAAGCCCAAAGAAAGCCCAAAGAAAGGGGAAAGAAAGCCCAAAGAATGGGGAAACAAAGCCCAAACAAAGGGGAATGAAAGGGGAAAGAAAGCCCAAAGAACGCCCAAAGAAAGCCCAAAGAAAGGGGAAAGAAAGCCCAAGGAAAGGGGAAAGAAAGCACAAAGAAAGGGGAAAGAAAGCCCAAAGAAAGGGGAAAGACAGCCCAAAGAAAGCCCAAAGAAAGGGGAAAGAAAGCCCAAAGAAAGGGGAAAGAAAGCCCAAAGAAAGGGGAAAGAAAGCCCAAAGAAAGGGGAAAGAAAGCCCAAAGAAAGGGGAAAGAAAGGGGAAAGAAAGCCCAAAGAAATCCCAAAGAAAGCCCAAAGAAAGCCCAAAGAAAAGGGAAAGAAAGCCAAAAGAAAGGGGAAAGATAGCCCAAAGAAAGGGGAAAGAAAGCCCAAAGAAAGGGGAAAGAAAGCCCAAAGAAAGGGGAAAGAAAGCCCAAAGAAAGGGGAAAGAAAGCCCAAAGAAAGGGGAAAGACAGCCCAAAGAAAGCCCAAATAAAGGGGAAAGAAAGCCCAAAGAAAGGGGAATGACAGCCCAAAGAAAGAGGAAAGAAAGCCCAAAGAAAGGGGAAAGAAAGCCCAAAGAAAGAGGAAAGAAAGCCCAAATAAAGGGGAAAGAAAGCCCAAAGAAAGGGGAAAGACAGCCCAAAGAAAGGGGAAAGAAAGCCCAAAGAAAGGGGAAAGACAGCCCAAAGAAAGCCCAAATAAAGGGGAAAGAAAGCCCAAAGAAAGGGGAATGACAGCCCAAAGAAAGAGGAAAGAAAGCCCAAAGAAAGGGGAAAGAAAGCCCAAAGAAAGGGGAAAGAAAGCCCAAAGAAAGGGGAAAGAAAGCCCAAAGAAAGGGGAAAGGAAGACCAAAGAAAGCCCAAAGAAAGCCCAAAGAAAGTGGAAAGAAAGGGGAAAGAAAACCCAAAGAAAGCCCAAAGAAAGCCCAAGGAAAGCCCAAAGAAAGGGGAAAGAAAGCCCAAAGAAAGGGGAAAGAAAGCCCAAAGAAAGGGGAAAGAAAGCCCAAAGAAAGGGGAAAGAAAGCCCAAAGAAAGGGGAAAGAAAGCCCAAAGAAAGGGGAAAGACAGCCCAAAGAAAGGGGAAAGAAAGCCCAAAGAAAGGGGAAACAAAGCCCAAAGAAAGCCCAAAGAAAGGGGAAAGAAAGCCAAAAGAAAGCCCAAAGAAAGCCCAAAGAAAGCCCAAAGAAAGCCCAAAGAAAGTGGAAAGAAAGAGGAAAGAAAGCCCAAAGAAAGCCCAAAGAAAGCCCAAAGAAAGGCCAAAGAAAGCCCAAAGAAAGGGGAAAGAAAGCCCAAAGAAAGGGGAAAGAAAGCCCAAAGAAAGCCCAAAGAAAGGCCAAAGAAAGCCCAAAGAAAGGGGAAAGAAAGCCCAAAGAAAGGGGAAAGAAAGCCCAAAGAAAGCCCAAAGAAAGGGGAAAGAAAGCCCAAGGAAAGCCCAAAGAAAGCCCAAAGAAAGCCCAAAGAAAGGGGAAAGAAAGCCCAAAGAAAGGGGAAAGAAAGCCCAAAGAAAGTGGAAAGAAAGGGGAAAGAAAGCCCAAAGAAATCCCAAAGAAAGCCAAAAGAAAGCCCAAAGAAAGGAGAAAGAAAGCCCAAAGAAAGGGGAAAGAAAGCCGAAAGAAAGCCCAAAGAAAGGGGAAAGAAAGCCCAAAGAAAGGGGAAAGAAAGCCCAAAGAAAGCCCAAAGAAAGTGGAAAGAAAGGGGAAAGAAAGCCCAAAGAAAGCCCAAAGAAAGCCCAAGGAAAGTCCAAAGAAAGGGGAAAGAAAGCCCAAAGAAAGGGGAAAGAAAGCCCAAAGAAAGCCCAAAGAAAGCCCACAGAAAGCCCAAAGAAAGCCCAAAGAAGGCCCAAAGAAAGGTGAAAGAAAGCCCAAAGAAAGGGGAAAGAAAGCCCAATGAAAGCAAAGAAAGGAGAAAGAAAGCCCAAAGAAAGGGGAAAGAAAGCCCAAAGAAAGCCCAAAGAAAGTGGAAAGAAAGCCCAAAGAAAGCCCAAAGAAAGCCCAAAGAAAGCCCAAGGAAAGCCCAAAGAAAGGGGAAAGAAAGCCCAAAGAAAGGGGAATGACAGCCCAAAAAAAGGGGAAAGAAAGCCCAAAGAAAGGGGAAAGAAAGACCAAAGAAAGGGGAAAGAAAGCCCAAAGAAAGGGGAAAGAAAGCCCAAAGAAAGCCCACAGAAAGGGGAAAGAAAGCCCAAAGAAAGCCCAAGGAAAGCCCAAAGAAAGGGGAAAGAAAGCCCAAAGAAAGGGGAAAGAAAGCCCAAAGAAAGCCCAAAGAAAGCCCACAGAAAAGGGTAAAGAAATCCCAAAGAAAGGAGAAAGAAACCCCAAAGAAGGGGGAAAGAAAGCCCAAAGAAAGGGGAAAGAAAGCCCAAAGAAAGGGGAAAGAAAGCCCAAAGAAACCCCAAAGAAAGGGGAAAGAAAGGGGAAAGAAAGCCCAAAGAAAGGGGAAAGAAAGCCCAAAGAAAGCCCAAAGAAAGGGGAAAGAAAGCCCAAATAAAGTGGAAACAAAGCCCAAAGAAAGGGGAAAGAAAGGGGAAAGAAAGCCCAAAGAAAGGGGAAAGAAAGGGGAAAGAAAGGGGAAAGAAAGCCCAAAGAAAGCCCAAAGAAGGCCCAAAGAAAGGGGAAAGAAAGCCCAAAGAAAGCCCAAAGAAAGGGGAAAGAAAGCGCAAAGAAATACCAAAGAAAGGGGAAAGAAAGCCCAAAGAAAGGGGAAAGAAAGCTCAAAGAAAGCCCAAAGAAAGGGGAAAGAAAGCCCTAAGAAAGCCCAAGGAAAGGGGAAAGAAAGCCCAAAGAAAGCCCAAAGAAAGGGGAAAGAAAGCCCAAAGAAAGCCCAAAGAAAGCCCAAAGAAAGCCCAAAGAAAGGGGAAAGAAAGCCCAAAGAAAGCCCAAAGAAAGCCCAAAGAAAGCCCAAAGAAAGGGGAAAGAAAGCCCAAAGAAAGGGGAAAGAAAGCCCAAAGAAAGCCCAAAGAAAGGGGAAAGAAAGCCCAAAGAAAGTGGAAAGAAAGGGGAAAGAAAGCCCAAAGAAAGGGGAAAGAAAGCCCAAAGAAAGTGGAAAGAAAGGGGAAAGAAAGCCCAAAGAATGGAGAAAGAAAGCCCAAGGAAAGCCCAAAGAAAGGGGAAAGAAAGCCCAAAGAAAGGGGAATGACAGCCCAAGGAAAGGGGAAAGAAAGCCCAAAGAAAGGGTAAAGAAAGCCCAAAGAAAAGGGAAAGAAAGCCCAAAGAAAGGGGAAAGAAAGCCCAAAGAAAGGGGAAAGAAAGCCCAAAGAAAGCCAAAGAAAGCCCAAAGAAAGACCAAAGAAAGGGGAAAGAAAGCCCAAAGAAAGCCCAAGGAAAGCCCAAAGAAAGGGGAAAGAAAGCCCAAAGAAAGGGGAAAGAAAGCCCAAAGAAAGGGAAAGAAAGCCCAAAGAAAGCCCAAGGAAAGCCCAAAGAAAGGGGAAAGAAAGCCCAAAGAAAGGTGAAAGAAAGCCCAAAGAAAGTCCACAGAAAGGGGAAAGAAAGCCCAAAGAAAGGGAAAGAAAGCCCAAAGAAAGGGGAAAGAAAGCCCAAAGGAAGCCAAAAGAAAGCCCAAAGAAAGCCCAAAGAAAGGGGAAAGAAAGGGGAAAGAAAGCCCAAAGAAAGGGGTAAGAAAGCCCAAAGAAACCCCAAAGAAAGGGGAAAGAAAGCCCAAAGAAATGGGAATGAAAGCCCAAAGAAAGCCCAAAGAAAGGGGAAAGAAAGCCCTAAGAAACCCAAAGAAACGGGAAAGAAAGCCCAAAGACACCTCAATGAAAGGGGAAAGAAAGCCCAAAGAAAGGGGAAAGGAAAGCCCAAGGAAAGGGGAAATAAAGCCCAAAGAAAGGGGAAATAAATTCAAAGAAAGGGGGATTGAAAGCCCAAAGAAAGGGGGAAGAAAGCCCAAAGAAAGGGGAAAGAAAGGGGAAAGAAAGCCCAAAGAAAGCCCAAAGAAAGCCAAAAGAAAGCCCAAAGAAAGGGGAAAGTAAGCCCAAAGAAAGCCCAAAGAAAGTGGAAAGAAAGGGGAAAGAAAGCCCAAAGAAACCCCAAAGAAAGGGGAAAGAAAGGGGAAAGAAAGCCAAAGAAAGGGTAAAGAAAGCCCAAAGAAAGCCAAAGAAAGGGGAAAGAAAGCCCAAATAAAGTGGAAACAAAGCCCAAAGAAAGGGGAAAGAAAGGGAAAGAAAGCCCAAAGAAAGGGGAAAGAAAGGGGAAAGAAAGGGGAAAGAAAGCCCAAAGAAAGCCCAAAGAAGGCCCAAAGAATGGGGAAAGAAAGCCCAAAGAAAGCCCAAAGAAAGGGGAAAGAAAGTGCAAAGAAATACCAAAGAAAGGGGAAAGAAAGCCCAAAGAAAGGGGAAAGAAAGCTCAAAGAAAGCCCAAGGAAAGGGGAAAGAAAGCCCTAAGAAAGCCCAAAGAAAGGGGAAAGAAAGCCCAAAGAAAGGGGAAAGAAAGCCCAAAGAAAGCCCAAAGAAAAGGGAATGAAAGCCCAAAGAAAGCCCAAAGAAAGCCCAAAGAAAGCCCAAAGAAAGGGGAAAGAAAGCCAAAGAAAGCCAAGAAAGCCCAAAGAAAGGGGAAAGAAAGCCCAAAGAAAGGGGAAAGAAAGCCCAAAGAAAGCCCAAAGAAAGGGGAAAGAAAGCCCAAAGAAAGCCCAAAGAAGTGGAAAGAAAGGGGAAAGAAAGCCTAAAGAAAGGGGAAAGAAAGCCCAAAGAAAGTGGAAAGAAAGGGGAAAGAAAGCCCAAAGAAATGAGAAAGAAAGCCCAAGGAAAGCCAAAGAAAGGGGAAAGAAAGCCCAAAGAAAGGGGAATGACAGCCCAAAGAAAGGGGAAAGAAAGCCCAAAGAAAGGGGAAAGAAAGCCCAAAGAAAGGGGAAAGGAAAGCCCAAAGAAAGGGGAAAGAAAGCCAAAGAAAGGGGAAAGAAAGCCCAAAGAAAGCCAAAGAAAGCCTAAAGAAAGTGGAAAGAAAGGGGAAAGAAAGCCCAAAGAAAGCCCAAGGAAAGCCCAAAGAAAGGGGAAAGAAAGCCCAAAGAAAGGGAAAGAAAGCCCAAAGAAAGGGGAAAGAAAGCCCAAAGAAAGCCCAAGGAAAGCCCAAAGAAAGGGGAAAGAAAGCCCAAAGAAAGGTGAAAGAAAGCCCAAAGAAAGCCCACAGAAAGGGGAAAGAAAGCCCAAAGAAAGGGGAAAGAAAGCCCAAAGAAAGGCCAAAGAAAGCCCAAAGAAAGCCAAAAGAAAGCCCAAAGAAAGCCCTAAGAAGGGGAAAGAAAGGGGAAAGAAAGCCCAAGAAAGGGGTAAGAAAACCCAAAGAAAGCCCAAAGAAAGGGGAAAGAAAGCCCAAAGAAAGGGGAATGAAAACCCAAAGAAAGCCCAAAGAAAGGGGAAAGAAAGCCCAAAGAAACCCCAAAGAAACGGGAAAGAAAGCCAAAAGTCACCTCAATGAAAGGGGAAAGAAAGACCAAAGAAAGGGGAAAGAAAGCCCAAGGAAAGGGGAAAGAAAGCCCAAAGAAAGGGAAATAAAGTCCAAAGAAAGGGGATAGAAAGCCCAAAGAAAGGGGGAAGAAAGCCCAAAGAAAGGGGAAAGAAAGGGGAAAGAAAGCCCAAAGAAAGCCCAAACAAGCCAAAAGAAAGCCAAAAGAAATGGGAAGAAAGCCCAAAGAATGGGGAAAGAAAGCCCAAAGAAACCCCAAAGAAAGGGGAATGAAAGGGGAAAGAAAGCCCAAAGAAAGGGGAAAGAAAGCCGAAATAAAGCCCAAAGAAAGGGGAAAGAAAGCCCAAAGAAAGTGGAAACAAAGCCCAAAGAAAGGGGGAAAGAAAGGGGAAGAAAGCCCAAAGAAAGGGGAAAGAAAGGGGAAAGAAAGGGGAAAGAAAGCCCAAAGAAAGCCCAAAGAAAGCCCAAAGAAAGGGGAAAGAAAGCCCAAATAAAGCCCAAAGAAAGGGGGAAAGAAGCGCAAAGAAATACCAAAGAAAGGGGAAAGAAAGCCCAAAGAAAGGGGATAGAAAGCCCAAAGAAAGGAGAAAGAAAGCCCAAAGAAAGGGGAATGAAAGCTCAAAGAAAGCCCAAAGAAAGGGGAAAGAAAGCCCAAAGAAAGGGAAAAGAAAGCCCAAAGAAAAGGGAAAGAAAGCCCAAAGAAAGGGGAAAGAAAGCCCAAAGAAAGGGGAAAGAAATCCCAAAGAAAGGGGAAAGAAAGCCCAAAGAAAGGGGAAAGAAAGCCCAAAGAAAGGGGAAAGAAAGCCCAAAGAAAGCCCAAAGAAAGGGGAAAGAAAGCCCAAAGAAAGGGGATAGAAAGCCCAAAGAAAGGAGAAAGAAAGCCCAAAGAAAGGGGAAAGAAAGCTCAAAGAAAGCACCAAGAACGGGGAAAGAAAGCCCAAAGAAAGGGAAAAGAAAGCCCAAAGAAAGGGGGAAGAAAGCCCAAAGAAAGGGGAAAGAAAGCCCAAAGAAAGGGGAAAGAAAGCCCAAAGAAAGTGGAAAGAAAGCCCAAAGAAAGGGGAAAGAAAGCCCAAAGAAAGCCCAATCAAAGGGGAAAGAAAGCCCAAAGAAAGGGGAAAGAAAGCCCAGAGAAAGCCCAAAGAAAGCCCAAAGAAAGCCCAAAGAAAGCCCAAAGAAAGGGGAAAGAAAGCCCAAAGAAAGGGGAAAGAAAGGGGAAAGAAAGCCCAAAGAAAGCCCAAAGAAAACCCAAGGAAAGCCCAAAGAAAGGGGAAAGAAAGCCCAAAGAAAGGGGAATGACAGCCCAAAGAAAGGGGAAAGAAAGGATAAAGAAAGGGGAAAGAAAGCCCAAAGAAAGGGGAAAGAAAGCCCAAAGAAAGCCCAAAGAAAGGTGAAAGAAACGGGAAAGAAAGCCCAAAGAAAGGGGAAAGAACGCCCAAAGAAAGCCCAAAGAAAGGGGAAAGGAAGCCCAAAGAAAGTGGATAGAAAGCACAAAGAAAGGGGAAAGAAAGCCCAAAGAAAGCCCAAAGAAAGCCCAAAGAAAGGGGAAAGAAAGCCCAAAGAAAGCCCAAAGAAAGGGGAAAGAAAGCCCAAAGAAAGGGGAAAGATAGCCCAAAGAAAACCCAAAGAAAGCCCAAAGAAAGCCCACAGAAAGCCCAAAGAAAGGGGAAGGAAAGCCCAAAGAAAGGGGAAAGAAAGCCCAAAGAAAGCCCAAAGAAAGGGGAAAGAAAGCCCAAAGAAAGCCCAAAGAAAGGGGAAAGAAAGCCCAAAGAAAGCCCAAAGAAAGCCCGAAGAAACCCCACAGTAAGCCCAAAGAAAGCCCAAAGAAAGCCCAAAGAAAGCCCAAAGAAAGGCCACTGAAAGGGGAAAGAAAGCCCAAAGAAAAGGGAAAGAAAGCCCAAAGAAAGGGGAATGACAGCCCAAAGAAAGGGGAAAGAAAGCCCAAAGAAAGGGGAAAGAAAGCCCAAAGAAATGGGAAAGTAAGCCCAAAGAAAGGGGAAAGAAAGCCCAAAGAAAGGGGAAAGAAAGCCCAAAGAAAGCCCAAGGGAAGCCCAAAGAAAGGGGAAAGAAAGCCCAAAGAAAGGGGAATGACAGCCCAAAGAAAGGGGAAAGAAAGCCCAAAGAAAGGGGAAAGAAAGCCCAAAGAAAGGGGAAAGAAAGCCCAAAGAAAGGGGAAAGACAGCCCAAAGAAAAGGGAAAGAAAGCCCAAAGAAAGGGGAAACAAAGCCCAAAGAAAGAGGAAAGAAAGCCCAAAGAAAGCGAAAAGAAAGCCCAAAGAAAGGGAAAGAAAGCGCAAAGAAAGACCAAAGAAAGGGGAAAGAAAGTCCAAAGAAAGGGGAAAGAAAGCCCAAAGAAAGGGGAAAGAAAGCCCAAAGAAAGCCCAAAGAAAGGGGAAAGAAAGCCCAAAGAAAGGGGATAGAAAGCCCAAAGAAAGGGGAAAGAAAGCCCAAAGAAAGCCCAAAGAAAGGGGAAAGAAAGCCCAAAGAAAGCCCAAAGAAAGGGGAAAGAAAGCCCAAAGAATGCCCAAAGAAAGGGGAAAGAATGCCCAAAGAAACGGGAAAGGAAGACCAAAGAAAGCCCAAAGAAAGCCCAAAGAAAGTGGAAAGAAAGGGGAAAGAAAACCCAAAGAAAGCCCAAAGAAAGCCCAAGGAAAGCCCAAAGAACGGGGAAAGAAAGCCCAAAGAAAGCCCAAAGAAAGTGGAAAGAAAGCCCAAAGAAAGCCCAAAGAAAGGGGAAAGAAAGCCCAAAGAAAGCCCAAAGAAGGCCCAAAGAAATGTGAAAGAAAGCCCAAAGAAAGGGGAAAGAAAGCCCAAAGAAAGGGGAATGACAGCCCAAAGAAAGGGGAAAGAAAGCCCAAAGAAAGGGGAAAGAAAGCCCAAAGAAAGGGGAAAGAAAGCCCAAAGAAAGCCCACAGAAAGGGGAAAGAAAGCCCAAAGAAAGCCCAAGGAAAGCCCAAAGAAAGGGGAAAGAAAGCCCAAAGAAAGGGGAAAGAAAGCCCAAAGAAAGCCCAAAGAAAGCCCACAGAAAAGGGTAAAGAAATCCCAAAGAAAGGAGAAAGAAACCCCAAAGAAGGGGGAAAGAAAGCCCAAAGAAAGGGGAAAGAAAGCCCAAAGAAAGGGGAAAGAAAGCCCAAAGAAACCCCAAAGAAAGGGGAAAGAAAGGGGAAAGAAAGCCCAAAGAAAGGGGAAAGAAAGCCCAAAGAAAGCCCAAAGAAAGGGGAAAGAAAGCCCAAATAAAGTGGAAACAAAGCCCAAAGAAAGGGGAAAGAAAGGGGAAAGAAAGCCCAAAGAAAGGGGAAAGAAAGGGGAAAGAAAGGGGAAAGAAAGCCCAAAGAAAGCCCAAAGAAGGCCCAAAGAAAGGGGAAAGAAAGCCCAAAGAAAGCCCAAAGAAAGGGGAAAGAAAGCGCAAAGAAATACCAAAGAAAGGGGAAAGAAAGCCCAAAGAAAGGGGAAAGAAAGCTCAAAGAAAGCCCAAAGAAAGGGGAAAGAAAGCCCTAAGAAAGCCCAAGGAAAGGGGAAAGAAAGCCCAAAGAAAGCCCAAAGAAAGGGGAAAGAAAGCCCAAAGAAAGCCCAAAGAAAGCCCAAAGAAAGCCCAAAGAAAGGGGAAAGAAAGCCCAAAGAAAGCCCAAAGAAAGCCCAAAGAAAGCCCAAAGAAAGGGGAAAGAAAGCCCAAAGAAAGGGGAAAGAAAGCCCAAAGAAAGCCCAAAGAAAGGGGAAAGAAAGCCCAAAGAAAGTGGAAAGAAAGGGGAAAGAAAGCCCAAAGAAAGGGGAAAGAAAGCCCAAAGAAAGTGGAAAGAAAGGGGAAAGAAAGCCCAAAGAATGGAGAAAGAAAGCCCAAGGAAAGCCCAAAGAAAGGGGAAAGAAAGCCCAAAGAAAGGGGAATGAGAGCCCAAGGAAAGGGGAAAGAAAGCCCAAAGAAAGGGTAAAGAAAGCCCAAAGAAAAGGGAAAGAAAGCCCAAAGAAAGGGGAAAGAAAGCCCAAAGAAAGGGGAAAGAAAGCCCAAAGAAAGCCAAAGAAAGCCCAAAGAAAGACCAAAGAAAGGGGAAAGAAAGCCCAAAGAAAGCCCAAGGAAAGCCCAAAGAAAGGGGAAAGAAAGCCCAAAGAAAGGGGAAAGAAAGCCCAAAGAAAGGGGAAAGAAAGCCCAAAGAAAGCCCAAGGAAAGCCCAAAGAAAGGGGAAAGAAAGCCCAAAGAAAGGTGAAAGAAAGCCCAAAGAAAGTCCACAGAAAGGGGAAAGAAAGCCCAAAGAAAGGGGAAAGAAAGCCCAAAGAAAGGGGAAAGAAAGCCCAAAGGAAGCCAAAAGAAAGCCCAAAGAAAGCCCAAAGAAAGGGGAAAGAAAGGGGAAAGAAAGCCCAAAGAAAGGGGTAAGAAAGCCCAAAGAAACCCCAAAGAAAGGGGAAAGAAAACCCAAAGAAATGGGAATGAAAGCCCAAAGAAAGCCCAAAGAAAGGGGAAAGAAAGCCCTAAGAAACCCCAAAGAAACGGGAAAGAAAGCCCAAAGACACCTCAATGAAAGGGGAAAGAAAGCCCAAAGAAAGGGGAAAGAAAGCCCAAGGAAAGGGGAAATAAAGCCCAAAGAAAGGGGAAATAAATTCCAAAGAAAGGGGATAGAAAGCCCAAAGAAAGGGGGAAGAAAGCCCAAAGAAAGGGGAAAGAAAGGGGAAAGAAAGCCCAAAGAAAGCCCAAAGAAAGCCAAAAGAAAGCCCAAAGAAAGGGGAAAGAAAGCCCAAAGAAAGCCCAAAGAAAGTGGAAAGAAAGGGGAAAGAAAGCCCAAAGAAACCCCAAAGAAAGGGGAAAGAAAGGGGAAAGAAAGCCCAAAGAAAGGGTAAAGAAAGCCCAAAGAAAGCCCAAAGAAAGGGGAAAGAAAGCCCAAATAAAGTGGAAACAAAGCCCAAAGAAAGGGGAAAGAAAGGGGAAAGAAAGCCCAAAGAAAGGGGAAAGAAAGGGGAAAGAAAGGGGAAAGAAAGCCCAAAGAAAGCCCAAAGAAGGCCCAAAGAATGGGGAAAGAAAGCCCAAAGAAAGCCCAAAGAAAGGGGAAAGAAAGCGCAAAGAAATACCAAAGAAAGGGGAAAGAAAGCCCAAAGAAAGGGGAAAGAAAGCTCAAAGAAAGCCCAAGGAAAGGGGAAAGAAAGCCCTAAGAAAGCCCAAAAAAAGGGGAAAGAAAGCCCAAAGAAAGGGGAAAGAAAGCCCAAAGAAAGCCCAAAGAAAGGGGAATGAAAGCCCAAAGAAAGCCCAAAGAAAGCCCAAAGAAAGCCCAAAGAAAGGGGAAAGAAAGCCCAAAGAAAGCCCAAAGAAAGCCCAAAGAAAGGGGAAAGAAAGCCCAAAGAAAGGGGAAAGAAAGCCCAAAGAAAGCCCAAAGAAAGGGGAAAGAAAGCCCAAAGAAAGCCCAAAGAAAGTGGAAAGAAAGGGGAAAGAAAGCCTAAAGAAAGGGGAAAGAAAGCCCAAAGAAAGTGGAAAGAAAGGGGAAAGAAAGCCCAAAGAAATGAGAAAGAAAGCCCAAGGAAAGCCCAAAGAAAGGGGAAAGAAAGCCCAAAGAAAGGGGAATGACAGCCCAAAGAAAGGGGAAAGAAAGCCCAAAGAAAGGGGAAAGAAAGCCCAAAGAAAGGGGAAAGAAAGCCCAAAGAAAGGGGAAAGAAAGCCCAAAGAAAGGGGAAAGAAAGCCCAAAGAAAGCCAAAGAAAGCCTAAAGAAAGTGGAAAGAAAGGGGAAAGAAAGCCCAAAGAAAGCCCAAGGAAAGCCCAAAGAAAGGGGAAAGAAAGCCCAAAGAAAGGGGAAAGAAAGCCCAAAGAAAGGGGAAAGAAAGCCCAAAGAAAGCCCAAGGAAAGCCCAAAGAAAGGGGAAAGAAAGCCCAAAGAAAGGTGAAAGAAAGCCCAAAGAAAGCCCACAGAAAGGGGAAAGAAAGCCCAAAGAAAGGGGAAAGAAAGCCCAAAGAAAGGCCAAAGAAAGCCCAAAGAAAGCCAAAAGAAAGCCCAAAGAAAGCCCTAAGAAAGGGGAAAGAAAGGGGAAAGAAAGCCCAAAGAAAGGGGTAAGAAAACCCAAAGAAAGCCCAAAGAAAGGGGAAAGAAAGCCCAAAGAAAGGGGAATGAAAACCCAAAGAAAGCCCAAAGAAAGGGGAAAGAAAGCCCAAAGAAACCCCAAAGAAACGGGAAAGAAAGCCAAAAGTCACCTCAATGAAAGGGGAAAGAAAGACCAAAGAAAGGGGAAAGAAAGCCCAAGGAAAGGGGAAAGAAAGCCCAAAGAAAGGGGAAATAAAGTCCAAAGAAAGGGGATAGAAAGCCCAAAGAAAGGGGGAAGAAAGCCCAAAGAAAGGGGAAAGAAAGGGGAAAGAAAGCCCAAAGAAAGCCCAAACAAAGCCAAAAGAAAGCCAAAAGAAATGGGAAAGAAAGCCCAAAGAATGGGGAAAGAAAGCCCAAAGAAACCCCAAAGAAAGGGGAATGAAAGGGGAAAGAAAGCCCAAAGAAAGGGGAAAGAAAGCCGAAATAAAGCCCAAAGAAAGGGGAAAGAAAGCCCAAAGAAAGTGGAAACAAAGCCCAAAGAAAGGGGAAAGAAAGGGGGAAGAAAGCCCAAAGAAAGGGGAAAGAAAGGGGAAAGAAAGGGGAAAGAAAGCCCAAAGAAAGCCCAAAGAAAGCCCAAAGAAAGGGGAAAGAAAGCCCAAATAAAGCCCAAAGAAAGGGGAAAGAAAGCGCAAAGAAATACCAAAGAAAGGGGAAAGAAAGCCCAAAGAAAGGGGATAGAAAGCCCAAAGAAAGGAGAAAGAAAGCCCAAAGAAAGGGGAATGAAAGCTCAAAGAAAGCCCAAAGAAAGGGGAAAGAAAGCCCAAAGAAAGGGAAAAGAAAGCCCAAAGAAAAGGGAAAGAAAGCCCAAAGAAAGGGGAAAGAAAGCCCAAAGAAAGGGGAAAGAAAGCCCAAAGAAAGGGGAAAGAAAGCCCAAAGAAAGCCCAAAGAAAGGGGAAAGAAAGCCCAAAGAAAGGGGATAGAAAGCCCAAAGAAAGGAGAAAGAAAGCCCAAAGAAAGGGGAAAGAAAGCTCAAAGAAAGCACCAAGAACGGGGAAAGAAAGCCCAAAGAAAGGGAAAAGAAAGCCCAAAGAAAGGGGGAAGAAAGCCCAAAGAAAGGGGAAAGAAAGCCCAAAGAAAGGGGAAAGAAAGCCCAAAGAAAGTGGAAAGAAAGCCCAAAGAAAGGGGAAAGAAAGCCCAAAGAAAGCCCAATCAAAGGGGAAAGAAAGCCCAAAGAAAGGGGAAAGAAAGCCCAGAGAAAGCCCAAAGAAAGCCCAAAGAAAGCCCAAAGAAAGCCCAAAGAAAGGGGAAAGAAAGCCCAAAGAAAGGGGAAAGAAAGGGGAAAGAAAGCCCAAAGAAAGCCCAAAGAAAACCCAAGGAAAGCCCAAAGAAAGGGGAAAGAAAGCCCAAAGAAAGGGGAATGACAGCCCAAAGAAAGGGGAAAGAAAGGATAAAGAAAGGGGAAAGAAAGCCCAAAGAAAGGGGAAAGAAAGCCCAAAGAAAGCCCAAAGAAAGGTGAAAGAAACGGGAAAGAAAGCCCAAAGAAAGGGGAAAGAACGCCCAAAGAAAGCCCAAAGAAAGGGGAAAGGAAGCCCAAAGAAAGTGGATAGAAAGCACAAAGAAAGGGGAAAGAAAGCCCAAAGAAAGCCCAAAGAAAGCCCAAAGAAAGGCCACTGAAAGGGGAAAGAAAGCCCAAAGAAAAGGGAAAGAAAGCCCAAAGAAAGGGGAATGACAGCCCAAAGAAAGGGGAAAGAAAGCCCAAAGAAAGGGGAAAGAAAGCCCAAAGAAATGGGAAAGTAAGCCCAAAGAAAGGGGAAAGAAAGCCCAAAGAAAGGGGAAAGAAAGCCCAAAGAAAGCCCAAGGGAAGCCCAAAGAAAGGGGAAAGAAAGCCCAAAGAAAGGGGAATGACAGCCCAAAGAAAGGGGAAAGAAAGCCCAAAGAAAGGGGAAAGAAAGCCCAAAGAAAGGGGAAAGAAAGCACAAAGAAAGGGGAAAGAAAGCACAAAGAAAAGGGAAAGAAAGCCCAAAGAAAGGGGAAACAAAGCCCAAAGAAAGAGGAAAGAAAGCCCAAAGAAAGCGAAAAGAAAGCCCAAAGAAAGGGGAAAGAAAGCGCAAAGAAAGACCAAAGAAAGGGGAAAGAAAGTCCAAAGAAAGGGGAAAGAAAGCCCAAAGAAAGGGGAAAGAAAGCCCAAAGAAAGCCCAAAGAAAGGGGAAAGAAAGCCCAAAGAAAGGGGATAGAAAGCCCAAAGAAAGGGGAAAGAAAGCCCAAAGAAAGCCCAAAGAAAGGGGAAAGAAAGCCCAAAGAAAGCCCAAAGAAAGGGGAAAGAAAGCCCAAAGAATGCCCAAAGAAAGGGGAAAGAATGCCCAAAGAAACGGGAAAGGAAGACCAAAGAAAGCCCAAAGAAAGCCCAAAGAAAGTGGAAAGAAAGGGGAAAGAAAACCCAAAGAAAGCCCAAAGAAAGCCCAAGGAAAGCCCAAAGAACGGGGAAAGAAAGCCCAAAGAAAGCCCAAAGAAAGCCCAAAGAAAGTGGAAAGAAAGCCCAAAGAAAGCCCAAAGAAAGGGGAAAGAAAGCCCAAAGAAAGCCCAAAGAAGGCCCAAAGAAATGTGAAAGAAAGCCCAAAGAAAGGGGAAAGAAAGCCCAAAGAAAGGGGAATGACAGCCCAAAGAAAGGGGAAAGAAAGCCCAAAGAAAGGGGAAAGAAAGCCCAAAGAAAGGGGAAAGAAAGCCCAAAGAAAGGAGAAAGAAAGCCCAAAGAAAGGGGAAAGAAAGCCCAAAGAAAGCCCAAAGAAAGCCCAAAGAAAGTGGAAAGAAAGCCCAAAGAAAGCCCAAAGAAAGCCCAAGGAAAGCCCAAAGAAAGGGGAAAGAAAGCCCAAAGAAAGGGGAATGACAGCCCAAAGAAAGGGGAAAGAAAGCCCAAAGAAAGGGGAAAGAAAGCCCACAGAAAGGGTAAAGAAAGCCCAAAGAAAGGAGAAAGAAACCCCAAAGAAGGGGGAAAGAAAGCCCAAAGAAAGGGGAAAGAAAGCCCAAAGAAAGCCCAAAGAAAGTGGAAAGAAAGGGGAAAGAAAGCCCAAAGAAAGCCCAAAGAAAGCCAAAAGAAAGCCCAAAGAAAGGGGAAAGAAAGCCCAAAGAAAGGGGAAAGAAAGCCCAAAGAAACCCCAAAGAAAGGGGAAAGAAAGGGGAAAGAAAGCCCAAAGAAAGGGGAAAGAAAGCCCAAAGAAAGCCCAAAGAAAGTGGAAACAAAGCCCAAAGAAAGGGGAAAGAAAGAGGAAAGAAAGCCCAAAGAAAGGGGAAAGAAAGCCCAAAGAAAGCCCAAGGAAAGGGGAAAGAAAGCCCAAAGAAAGGGGATAGAAAGCCCAAAGAAAGGAGAAAGAAAGCCCAAAGAAAGGGGAAAGAAATCTCAAAGAAAGCACCAAGAACGGGGAAAGAAAGCCCAAAGAAAGGGAAAAGAAAGCCCAAAGAAAGGGGGAAGAAAGCCCAAAGAAAGGGGAAAGAAAGCCCAAAGAAAGGGGAAAGAAAGCCCAAAGAAAGGGGAAAGAAAGCCCAAAGAAAGGGGAAAGAAAGCCCAAAGAAAGCCCAATCAAAGGGGAAAGAAAGCCCAAAGAAAGGGGAAAGAAAGCCCAGAGAAAGCCCAAAGAAAGCCCAAAGAAAGCCCAAAGAAAGGGGAAAGAAA
This sequence comes from Columba livia, assembly GCF_036013475.1. Classification (NCBI taxonomy): domain Eukaryota; kingdom Metazoa; phylum Chordata; class Aves; order Columbiformes; family Columbidae; genus Columba; species Columba livia. Next base: position 42,061 of record NW_027043125.1, read on the forward strand.
GCCCAAAGAAAGGGGAAAGAAAGGGGAAAGAAAGCCCAAAGAAAGCCCAAAGAAAGCCCAAGGAAAGCCCAAAGAAAGGGGAAAGAAAGCCCAAAGAAAGGGGAATGACAGCCCAAAGAAAGGGGAAAGAAAGGATAAAGAAAGGGGAAAGAAAGCCCAAAGAAAGGGGAAAGAAAGCCCAAAGAAAGCCCAAAGAAAGGTGAAAGAAACGGGAAAGAAAGCCCAAAGAAAGGGGAAAGAACGCCCAAAGAAAGCCCAAAGAAAGGGGAAAGGAAGCCCAAAGAAAGGGGATAGAAAGCCCAAAGAAAGGGGAAAGAAAGCCCAAAGAAAGCCCAAAGAAAGGGGAAAGAAAGCCCAAAGAAAGGGGAAAGATAGCCCAAAGAAAACCCAAAGAAAGCCCAAAGAAAGCCCACAGAAAGCCCAAAGAAAGGGGAAAGAAAGCCCAAAGAAAGGGGAAAGAAAGCCCAAAGAAAGCCCAAAGAAAGGGGAAAGAAAGCCCAAAGAAAGCCCAAAGAAAGGGGAAAGAAAGCCCAAAGAAAGCCCAAAGAAAGCCGGAAGAAAGCCCACAGTAAGCCCAAAGAAACCCCAAAGAAAGCCCAAAGAAAGCCCAAAGAAAGGGAAAGGAAGCCCAAAGAAAGGGGATAGAAAGCCCAAAGAAAGGGGAAAGAAAGCCCAAAGAAAGCCCAAAGAAAGGGGAAAGAAAGCCCAAAGAAAGCCCAAAGAAAGGGGAAAGAAAGCCCAAAGAATGCCCAAAGAAAGGGGAATGACAGCCCAAAGAAAGCCCAAAGAAAGCCCAAAGAAAGCCCAAAGAAAGGGGAAAGAAAGCCCAAAGAAAGCCCAAAGAAAGGGGAAAGAAAGCCCAAAGAAAGGGGAAAGATAGCCCAAAGAAAACCCAAAGAAAGCCCAAAGAAAGCCCACAGAAAGCCCAAAGAAAGGGGAAAGAAAGCCCAAAGAAAGGGGAAAGAAAGCCCAAAGAAAGGGGAAAGAAAGCCCAAAGAAAGCCCAAAGAAAGGGGAAAGAAAGCCCAAAGAAAGCCCAAAGAAAGCCCGAAGAAAGCCCACAGTAAGCCCAAAGAAACCCCAAAGAAAGCCCAAAGAAAGCCCAAAGAAAGGCCAAAGAAAGGGGAAAGAAAGCCCAAAGAAAAGGGAAAGAAAGCCCAAAGAATGGGGAATGACAGCCCAAAGAAAGGGGAAAGAAAGCCCAAAGAAAGGGGAAAGAAAGCCCAAAGAAATGGGAAAGAAAGCCCAAAGAAAGGGGAAAGAAAGCCCAAAGAAAGGGGAAAGAAAGCCCAAAGAAAGCCCAAGGGAAGCCCAAAGAAAGGGGAAAGAAAGCCCAAAGAAAGGGGAATGACAGCCCAAAGAAAGGGGAAAGAAAGCCCAAAGAAAGGGGAAAGAAAGCCCAAAGAAAGGGGAAAGAAAGCCCAAAGAAAGGGGAAAGACAGCCCAAAGAAAAGGGAAAGAAAGCCCAAAGAAAGGGGAAACAAAGCCCAAAGAAAGAGGAAAGAAAGCCCAAAGAAAGCGAAAAGAAAGCCCAAAGAAAGGGGAAAGAAAGCGCAAAGAAAGCCCAAAGAAAGGGGAAAGAAAGTCCAAAGAAAGGGGAAAGAAAGCCCAAAGAAAGGGGAAAGAAAGCCCAAAGAAAGCCCAAAGAAAGGGGAAAGGAAGCCCAAAGAAAGGGGATAGAAAGCCCAAAGAAAGGGGAAAGAAAGCCCAAAGAAAGCCCAAAGAAAGGGGAAAGAAAGCCCAAAGAAAGCCCAAAGAAAGGGGAAAGAAAGCCAAAGAATGCCCAAAGAAAGGGGAATGAAAGCCCAAAGAAAGCCCAAAGAAAGCCCAAAGAAAGGGGAAAGAAAGCCCAAAGAAAGCCCAAAGAAAGGGGAAAGAAAGCCCAAAGAAAGCGAAAAGATGCCCAAAGAAAGGGGAAAGAAAGGGGAAAGAAAGCTCAAAGAAAGGGGAAAGAAAGCCCAAAGAAAGCCCAAAGAAAGGGGAAAGAAAACCCAAGGAAAGCCCAAAGAAAGCCCAAAGAAAGCCCACAGAAAGGGGAAAGAAAGCCCAAAGAAAGGGGAAAGAAAGCTCAAAGAAATGGGAAAGAAAGCCCAAAGAAAGCCCAAAGAAAGGGGAAAGAAAGCCCAAAGAAAGGGGAAAGAAAGACTAGAGAGAGCCCAAAGAAAACCCAAAGAAAGCCCAAAGAAAGCCCAGAGAAAAGGGAAAGAAAGCCCAAAGAAAGGGGAAAGAAAGCCTAAAGAAAGGGGAAAGAAAGCCTAAAGAAAGGGGAAAGAAAGCCCAAAGAAAGGCCAAAGAAAGGGGAAAGAAAGCCCAAAGAAAAGGGAAAGAAAGCGCAAAGAAAGCCCAAAGAAAGCGGAAAGAAAGCCCAAAGAAAGCCTAAAGAAAGCCTAAAGAAAGCCTAAAGAAAGGGGAAACAAAGCCCAAAGAAAGGGGAAATAAAGCCCAAAGAAAGCCCAAAGAAAGGGGAAAGAACGCCCAAAGAAAGGGGAAAGAAAGCCCAAAGAAAGGGGAAAGAAAGCCCAAAGAAAGCCCAAAGAAAGGGGAAAGAAAGCCCAAAGAAAGGGGAAAGAAAGCCCAAAGAAAGGGGAAACAAAGCCCAAAGAAAGAGGAAAGAAAACCCAAAGAAAGCCCAAAGAAAGGGGAAAGAAAGCCCAAAGAAAGGGGAAAGAAAGCCCAAAGAAAGCCCAAAGGAAGGGGAAAGAAAGCCCAAAGAAAGCCCAAAGAAAGGGGAAAGAAAGCCCAAAGAAAACCCAAAGAAAGCCCAAAGAAAGCCCAAAGAAAGCCCACAGAAAGGGGAAAGAAAGCCCAAAGAAAGGGGAAAGAAAGCCCAAAGAAAGGGGAAAGAAAGCCCAAAGAATGCCCAAAGAAAGGGGAAAGAAAGCCCAAAGAAAGCCCAAAGAAAGCCCAAAGAAAGGGGAAAGAAAGCCCAAAGAAAGGGGAAAGAAAGCCCAAAGAAAGCCCAAAGAAAGCCCAAAGAAAGCCCAAAGAAAGCCCACAGTAAGCCCAAAGAAAGCCCAAAGAAAGCTCAAAGAAAGCCCAAAGAAAGGCCAAAGAAAGGGGAAAGAAAGCCCAAAGAAAGGGGAAAGAAAGCCCAAAGAAAGGGGAATGACAGCCAAAAGAAAGGGGAAAGAAAGCCCAAAGAAAGGGGAAAGAAAGCCCAAAGAAAGGGGAAAGAAAGCCCAAAGAAAGGGGAAAGAAAGCCCAAAGAAAGGGGAAAGAAAGCACAAAGAAAGCCCAAAGAAAGTGGAAAGAAAGGGGAAAGAAAGCCCAAAGAAAGCCCAAAGAAAGCTCAAGGAAAGCCCAAAGAAAGGGGAAAGAAAGCCCAAAGGAAGGGGAATGACAGCCCAAAGAAAGGGGAAGAAAGCCCAAAGAAAGGGGAAAAAAAGCCCAAATAAAGGGGAAAGAAAGCCCAAAGAAAGGGGAAAGAAAGCCCAAAGAAAGGTGAAAGAAACCCCAAAGAAAGCCCAAAGAAAGCCCAAAGAAAGGGGAAAGAAAGCCCAAAGAAAGCCCAAAGAAAGGCCAAAGAAAGCCCAAAGAAAGGGGAAAGAAAGGGGAAAGAAAGCCCAAAGAAAGGGGAAAGAAAGCCCAAAGAAAGCCCAAAGAAAGGGGAAAGAAAGCCCTAAGAAGCCCAAAGAAAGGGGAAAGAAAGGGGAAAGAAAGCCCAAAGAAAGGGGAAAGAAAGCCCAAAGAAAGCCCAAAGAAAGGGGAAAGAAAGCCCAAAGAATGGGGAAACAAAGCCCAAACAAAGGGGAAAGAAAGGGGAAAGAAAGCCCAAAGAAATGGGAAAGAAAGGGGAAAGAAAGCCCAAAGAAACCCCAAAGAAAAGGGAAAGAAAGCCCAAAGAAAGGGGAAAGAAAGCCCAAGGAAAGGGGAAAGAAAGCCCAAAGAAAGGGAAAATAAAGCCCAAAGAAAGGGGAAAGAAAGCCCAAAGAAAGGGGGAAGAAAGCCCAAAGAAAGCCCAAAGAAATGGGAAAGAAAGCCCAAAGAAAGTCCAAAGAAAGCCCAAAGAAAGCCCAAAGAAAGCCCAAAGAAAGGGGAAAGAAAGGGGAAAGAAAGCCCAAAGAAAGCCCAAAGAAAGCCCAAAGAAAGGGGAAAGAAAGCCCAAGGAAAGGGGAAAGAAAGCCCAAAGAAAGGGGAAAGAAAGCCCAAAGAAAGGGGAAAGACAGCCCAAAGAAAGCCCAAAGAAAGGGGAAAGAAAGCCCAAAGAAAGGGGAAAGAAAGCCCAAAGAAAGGGGAAAGAAAGCCCAAAGAAAGGGAAAGAAAGCCCAAAGAAAGGGGAAAGAAAGGGGAAAGAAAGCCCAAAGAAAGCCCAAAGAAAGCCCAAAGATAGCCCAAAGAAAAGGGAAAGAAAGCCCAAAGAAAGGGGAAAGAAAGCCCAAAAAAAGCCCAAAGAAAGGGGAAAGAAAGCCCAAAGAAAGGGGAATGACAGCCCAAAGAAAGAGGAAAGAAAGCCCAAATAAAGGGGAAAGAAAGCCCAAAGAAAGAGGAAAGAAAGCCCAAAGAAAGGGGAAAGAAAGCCCAAAGAAAGGGGAAAGACAGCCCAAAGAAAGGGGAAAGAAAGCCCAAAGAAAAGGGAAAGACAGCCCAAAGAAAGCCCAAATAAAGGGGAAAGAAAGCCCAAAGAAAGGGGAATGACAGCCCAAAGAAAGAGGAAAGAAAGCCCAAAGAAAGGGAAAGAAAGCCCAAAGAAAGGGGAAAGAAAGCCCAAAGAAAGGGGAAAGAAAGCCCAAAGAAAGGGGAAAGGAAGACCAAAGAAAGCCCAAAGAAAGCCCAAAGAAAGTGGAAAGAAAGGGGAAAGAAAACCCAAAGAAAGCCCAAAGAAAGCCCAAGGAAAGCCCAAAGAAAGGGGAAAGAAAGCCCAAAGAAAGGGGAAAGAAAGCCCAAAGAAAGGGGAAAGACAGCCCAAAGAAAGGGAAAGAAAGCCCAAAGAAAGGGGAAACAAAGCCCAAAGAAAGAGGAAAGAAAGCCCAAAGAAAGCCAAAGAAAGCCCAAAGAAAGCCAAAGAAAGCCCAAAGAAAGGGGAAAGAAAGCCCAAAGAAAGGGGAAAGAAAGCCCAAAGAAAGGGGAAAGAAAGCCCAAAGAAAGCCCAAAGAAAGGGGAAAGGAAGCCCAAAGAAAGGGGATAGAAAGCCCAAAGAAAGGGGAAAGAAAGCCCAAAGAAAGCCCAAAGAAAGGGGAAAAGAAAGCCCAAAGAAAGCCCAAAGAAAGGGGAAAGAAAGCCCAAAGAATGCCCAAAGAAAGCCCAAAGAAAGCCCACAGAAAGGGGAAAGAAAGCCCAAAGAAAGGGGAAAGAAAGCCCAAAGAAAGGGGAAAGAAAGCCCAAAGAAAGCCCAAAGAAAGGGGAAAGAAAGCCCAAAGAAAGGGGAAAAAAAGACTAGAGAGAGCCCAAAGAAAACCCAAAGAAAGCCCAAAGAAAGCCCAGAGAAAAGGGAAAGAAAGCCCAAAGAAAGGGGAAAGAAAGCCCAAAGAAAGGGGAAAGAAAGCCTAAAGAAAGGGGAAAGAAAGCCCAAAGAAAGCCCAAAGAAAGGGGAAAGAAAGCCCAAAGAAAAGGGAAAGAAAGCGCAAAGAAAGCCCAAAGAAAGCGGAAAGAAAGCCCAAAGAAAGCCTAAAGAAAGCCTAAAGAAACCCTAAAGAAAGGGGAAACAAAGCCCAAAGAAAGGGGAAATAAAGCCAAAGAAAGCCCAAAGAAAGGGGAAAGAAAGCCCAAAGAAAGGGGAAAGAAAGCCCAAAGAAAGGGGAAAGAAAGCCCAAAGAAAGCCCAAAGAAAGGGGAAAGAAAGCCCAAAGAAAGGGGAAAGAAAGCCCAAAGAAAGCCCAAAGAAAGGGGAAACAAAGCCCAAAGAAAGAGGAAAGAAAACCCAAAGAAAGCCCAAAGAAAGGGGAAAGAAAGCCCAAAGAAAGGGGTAAGAAAGCCCAAAGAAAGCCCAAAGAAAGGGGAAAGAAAGCCCAAAGAAAGGGGAAAGAAAGCCCAAAGAAAGCCCAAAGAAAGGGGAAAGAAAGCCCAAAGAAAGCCCAAAGAAAGGGGAAAGAAAGCCCAAAGAAAGCCCAAAGAAAGGGGAAAGAAAGCCCAAAGAAAATCCAAAGAAAGCCCAAAGAAAGCCCACAGAAAGACCAAAGAAAGCCCAAAGAAAGCCCAAAGAAAGGGGAAAGAAAGCCCAAAGAAAGGGGAAAGAAAGCCCAAAGAAAGCCCAAAGAAAGGGGAAAGAAAGCCCAAAGAAAGCCCAAAGAAAGCCCAAAGAAAGGGGAAAGAAAGCCCAAAGAAAGGGGAAAGAAAGCCAAAGAAAGCCAAAGAAAGCCCAAAGAAAGCCCAAAGAAAGCCCACAATAAGCCCAAAGAAAGCCCAAAGAAAGCCAAAGAAAGGCCAAAGAAAGGGGAAAGAAAGCCCAAAGAAAGGGGAAAGAAAGCCCAAGAAAGGGGAATGACAGCCAAAAGAAAGGGGAAAGAAAGCCCAAAGAAAGGGAAAGAAAGCCCAAAGAAAGGGGAAGAAAGCCCAAAGAAAGGGGAAAGAAAGCCAAAGAAAGGGAAAGAAAGCCCAAAGAAAGCCCAAAGAAAGTGGAAAGAAAGGGGAAAGAAAGCCCAAAGAAAGCCCAAAGAAAGCTCAAGGAAAGCCCAAAGAAAGGGGAAAGAAAGCCAAAGGAAGGGGAATGACAGCCCAAAGAAAGGGGAAGAAAGCCCAAAGAAAGGGGAAAAAAAGCCCAAAGAAAGGGGAAAGAAAGCCCAAAGAAAGGGGAAAGAAAGCCCAAAGAAAGGTGAAAGAAAGCCCAAAGAAAGCCCAAAGAAAGCCCAAAGAAAGCCCAAAGAAAGCCCAAAGAAAGGGGAAAGAAAGTCCAAAGAAAGCCCAAAGAAAGGGGAAAGAAAGCCCAAAGAAAGCCCAAAGAAAGCCCAAAGAAAGCCCAAAGAAAGGGGAAAGAAAGGGAAAGAAAGCCCAAAGAAAGGGGAAAGAAAGCGAAAGAAAGCCCAAAGAAAGGGGAAAGAAAGCCCAAAGAAAGCCAAAGAAAGGGGAAAGAAAGTGGAAAGAAAGCCCAAAGAAAGGGGAAAGAAAGCCCAAAGAAAGCCCAAAGAAAGGGAAAGAAAGCCCAAAGAATGGGGAAACAAAGCCCAAACAAAGGGGAAAGAAAGGGGAAAGAAAGCCCAAAGAAATGGGAAAGAAAGGGAAAGAAAGCCCAAAGAAACCCCAAAGAAAAGGGAAAGAAAGCCAAAGAAAGGGGAAAGAAAGCCCAAGGAAAGGGGAAAGAAAGCCCAAAGAAAGGGAAAATAAAGCCCAAAGAAAGGGGAAAGAAAGCCCAAAGAAAGGGGGAAGAAAGCCCAAAGAAAGCCCAAAGAAAGCCCAAAGAAAGGGGAAAGAAAGCGCAAAGAAAGCTCAAAGAAAGGGGAAAGAAAGCCCAAAGAAAGGGGAAAGAAAGCCCAAAGAAAGGGGAAAGAAAGCCCAAAGAAAGCCCAAAGAAAGGGGAAAGGAAGCCCAAAGAAAGGGGATAGAAAGCCCAAAGAAAGGGGAAAGAAAGCCAAAGAAAGCCCAAAGAAAGGGGAAAGAAAGGGGAAAGAAAGCCCAAAGAAAGGGAAAGAAAGCCCAAAGAATGCCCAAAGAAAGGGGAATGAAATCCCAAGGAAAGCCCAAAGAAAGACCAAAGAAAGCCCAAAGAAAGGGGAAAGAAAGCCCAAAGAAAGCCCAAAGAATGCCCAAAGAAAGGGGAAAGAAAGCCCAAAGAAAGGGGAAAGAAAGCCCAAAGAAAGCCCAAAGAAAGGGGAAAGAAAGCCAAAGAAAGCCCAAAGAAAGCTCAAAGAAAGCCCAAAGAAAGCCCAAAGAAAGTGGAAAGAAAGAGGAAAGAAAGCCAAAGAAAGCCCAAAGAAAGCCCAAAGAAAGGCCAAAGAAAGCCCAAAGAAAGGGGAAAGAAAGCCCAAAGAAAGGGGAAAGAAAGCCCAAAGAAAGCCCAAAGAAAGGGGAAAGAAAGCCCAAGGAAAGCCCAAAGAAAGCCCAAAGAAGCCCACAGAAAGGGGAAAGAAAGCCAAAGAAAGGGGAAAGAAAGCCCAAAGAAAGGGGAAAGAAAGCCCAAAGAAAGGGGAAAGAAAGCCCAAAGAAAGCCCAAAGAAAGGGGAAAGAAAGCCCAAAGAAAGGGGAAAGAAAGACCAGAGAGAGCCCAAAGAAAACCCAAAGAAAGCCCAGAGAAAGCCAGAGAAAAGGGAAAGAAAGCCCAAAGAAAGGGGAAAGAAAGCCCAAAGAAAGGGGAAAGAAAGCCCAAAGAAAGGGGAAAGAAAGCCCAAAGAAAGGGAAAGAAAGCCCAAAGAAAGCCCAAAGAAAGGGGAAAGAAAGCCCAAAGAAAAGGGAAAGAAAGCCCAAAGAAAGCCCAAAGAAAGCGGAAAGAAAGCCCAAAGAAATCCTAAAGAAAGCCTAAAGAAAGCCTAAAGAAAGGGGAAACAAAGCCCAAAGAAAGGGGAAAGAAAGCCCAAAGAAAGCCCAAAGAAAGGGGAAAGAAAGCCCAAAGAAAGGGGAAAGAAAGCCCAAAGAAAGCCCAAAGAAAGGGGAAACAAAGCCCAAAGAAAGAGGAAAGAAAACCCAAAGAAAGCCCAAAGAAAGGGGAAAGAAAGCCCAAAGAAAGGGGAAAGAAAGCCCAAAGAAAGCCCAAAGAAAGGGATAAGAAAGCCCAAATAAAATGGGAAAGAAAGCCCAAAGAAAGCCGAAAGAAAGCCCAAAGAAAGGGAAAGAAAGCCCAAAGAAAGCCCAAAGAAAGGGAAAGAAAGCCCAAAGAAAGCCCAAAGAAAGGGGAAGGAAAGCCCAAAGAAAGCCCAAAGAAAGGGGAAAGAAAGCCCAAAGAAAGCCCAAAGAAAGGGGAAAGAAAGCCCAAAGAAAGCCCAAAGAAAGGGGAAAGAAAGCCCAAAGAAAACTCAAAGAAAGCCCAAAGAAAGCCCACAGAAAGCCCAAAGAAAGCCCAAAGAAAGCCCAAAGAAAGGGGAAAGAAAGCCCAAGAAAGGGGAAAGAAAGCCCAAAGAAAGCCCAAAGAAAGGGGAAAGAAAGCCCAAAGAAAGCCCAAAGAAAGCCCAAAGAAAGCCCAAAGAAAGTGGAAAGAAAGCCCAAAGAAAGCCCAAAGAAAGGGGAAAGAAAGCCCAAAGAAAGCCCAAAGAAAGGTGAAAGAAAGCCCAAAGAAAGCCCAAAGAAAGCCCAAAGAAAGTGGAAAGAAAGCCCAAAGAAAGGGGAAAGAAAGCCCAAAGAAAGCCCAAAGAAAGCCCACAGTAAGCCCAAAGAAAGCCCAAAGAAAGCCCAAAGAAAGGCCAAAGAAAGGCCAAAGAAAGGGGAAAGAAAGCCCAAAGAAAGGGGAAAGAAAGCCCAAAGAAAGGGGAAATGACAGCCCAAAGAAAGGGGAAAGAAAGCCCAAAGAAAGGGGAAAGAAAGCCCAAAGAAAGGGGAAAGAAAGCCCAAAGAAATGGGAAAGAAAGCACAAAGAAAGGGGAAAGAAAGCCCAAAGAAAGGGGAAAG
>NW_027043126.1:0-50773 GCF_036013475.1 Columba livia
AAAGAAAGCCCAAAGAAAGGGGAAAGAAAGCCCAAAGAAAGGGGAAAGAAAGCCCAAAGAAAGGGGGAAGAAAGCCCAAAGAAAGCCCAAAGAAAGGGGAAAGAAAGGGGAAAGAAAGCCCAAAGAAAGCCCAAAGAAAGGGGAAAGAAAGCGCAAAGAAAGCCCACAGAAAGGGGAAAGAAAGCCCAAAGAAAGGGGAAAGAAATCCCAAAGTAAGGGGAAAGAAAGCCCAAAGAAAGGGGAAAGAAAGCCCAAAGAAAGGGGAAAGAAAGCTCAAAGAAAGCCCAAAGAAAGGGGAAAGAAAGCCCAAAGAAAGGGGAAAGAAAGCCCAAAGAAAGGGGAAAGGAAGCCCAAAGAAAGGGGAAAGAAAGCCCAGAGAAAGGCCAAAGAAAGCCCAAAGAAAGCCCAAAGAAAAGGGAAAGAAAGCCCAAAGAAAGGGGAAAGAAAGCCTAAAGAAAGGGGAATGACAGCCCAAAGAAAGGGGAAAGAAAGCCAAAAGAAAGCCCAAAGAAAGCCCAAAGAAAGCCCACAGAAAGTGGAAAGAAAGCCCAAAGAAAGCTCAAAGAAAGCCCAAGGAAAGCCCAAAGAAAGGGGAAAGAAAGCCCAAAGAAAGGGGAAAGAAAGCCCAAAGAAAGCCCAAAGAAAGCCCAAAGAAAGCCCAAAGAAATGGAAAAGAAAGCTCAAAGAAAGCCCAAAGAAGGGGAAAGAAAGCCCAAAGAAAGGGGAAAGAAAGCCCAAAGAAAGGGGAAAGGAAGCCCAAAGAAAGGGGAAACAAAGCCCAAAGAAATGGGAAAGAAAGGGGAAAGAAAGCCCAAAGAAAGGGAAAGAAAGGGGAAAGAAAAGGGAAAGAAAGCCCAAAGAAAGCCCAAAGAAATCCCAAAGAAAGGGGAAAGAAAGCACAAAGAAAGCCCAAAGAAAGGGAAAAGAAAGCCCAAAGAAAGGGGAAAAAAAGCCCAAAGAAAGGGGAAAGAAAGCCCAAAGAAAGGTGAGAGAAAGCCCAAAGAAAGCCCAAAGAAAGGGGAAAGAAAGCCCAAAGAAAGGGGATAGAAAGCCCAAAGAAAGTGGAAAGAAATCCCAAAGAAAGGGGAAAGAAAGCCCAAAGAAAGGGGAAAGAGAACCCAAAGAAAAGGAAAAGAAAGCCCAAAGAAAGCCCAAAGAAAGCGGAAAGAAAGCCCAAAGAAAGCCAAAGAAAGCCCAAAGAAAGGGGAAAGAAAGCCCAAAGAAAGGGGAAACAAAGCCCAAAGAAAGTGGAAAGAAAGCCCAAAGAAAGCCCAAAGAAAGGGGAAAGAAAGCCCAAAGAAAGGGGAAAGAAAGCCCAAAGACAGCCCAAAGAAAGGGGAAAGAAAGCCCAAAGAAAGCCCAAAGAAAGGGGAAAGACAGGGGAAAGAAAGCCCAAAGAAAGGGGAAAGAAAGCCCAAAGAAAGACCAAAGAAAGGGGAAAGAAAGTGCAAAGAAATACCAAAGAAAGGGGAAAGAAAGCCCAAAGAAAGGGGAAAGAAAGCCCAAAGAAAGCCCAAAGAAAGCCCAAGGAAAGCCCAAATAAAGCCCAAAGAAAGCCCAAAGAAAGCCCAAAGAATGCCCAAAGAAAGCCCAAAGAAAGCCCAAAGAAAGGGGAAAGAAAGCCTAAAGAAAGGGAATGACAGCCCTAAGAAAGCACAAAGAAAGCCCAAAGAAAGCCCAAAGAAAGCCCAAAGAAAGGGGAAAGAAAGGGGAAAGAAAGCCCAAAGAAAGGGGAAAGAAAGGGGAAAGAAAGCCCAAAGAAAGCCCAAAGAAAGCCCAAAGAAAGTGGAAAGAAAGGGGAAAGAAAGCCCAAAGAAAGCCCAAGGAAAGCCCAAAGAAAGGGGAAAGAAAGCCCAAAGAAAGGGGAATGACAGCCCAAAGAAAGGGGAAAGAAAGCCCAAAGAAAGGGAAAGAAAGCCCAAAGAAAGGGAAAGAAAGCCCAAGAAAGCCCAAAGAAAGCCCAAAGAAAGTGGAAAGAAAGGGGAAAGAAAGCCAAAGAAAGCCCAAAGAAAGGGGAAAGAAAGCCCAAAGAAAGGGGAAAGAAAGCCCAAGAAAGCCCAAATAAAGCCCAAAGAAAGCCCAAAGAAAGCCCAAAGAAAGCCCAAAGAAAGCCCAAAGAAAGCCCAAAGAAAGGGGAATGACAGCCCAAAGAAAGCCCAAAGAAAGCCCAAAGAAAGCCCAAAGAAAGCCCAAAGACAGGGGAAAGAAAGGGGAAAGAAAGCCCAAAGAAAGGGGAAAGAAAGGGGAAAGAAAGCCCAAAGAAAGCCCAAAGAAAGCCCAAAGAAAGTGGAAAGAAAGGGGAAAGAAAGCCAAAGGAAGCCCAAAGAAAGCCCAAGGAAAGCCCAAAGAAAGGGGAAAGAAAGCCAAATAAAGGGGAATGACAGCCCAAAGAAAGGGGAAAGAAAGCCCAAAGAAGGGGAAAGAAAGCCCAAAAAAGGGGAAAGAAAGCCCAAAGAAAGGGGAAAGAAAGCCCAAAGAAAGCCCAAAGAAAGCCCAAAGAAAGCGGAAAGAAAGGGGAAAGAAAGCCCAAAGAAGGGGGAAAGAAAGCCCAAAAAAGGGGAAAGAAAGCCCAAAGAAAGGGAAAAGAAAGCCCAAGAAATCCCAAAGAAAGCCCAAAGAAAGCTCACAGAAAGGGGAAAGAAAGCCCAAAGAAAGGGGAAAGAAAGACCAAAGAAAGCCCAAAGAAAGCCCAAAGAAAGCCCAAATAAAGGGGAAAGAAAGGGGAAAGAAAGCCCAAAGAAAGGGGAAAGAAAGCAAAAAAGAGAGCCCAAGGAAAGGGGAAAGAAAGGGGAAAGAAAGCCCAAAGAAAGGGGAAAGAAAGCCCAAAGAAAGGGGAAAGAAAGCCCAAAGAAAGGGGAAAGAAAGGGGAAAGAAAGCCAAAAGAAAGGGGAAAGAAAGGGGAAAGAAAGCCCAAAGAAAGCCCAAAGAAAGGGGAAAGAAAGCCCAAAGAAACCCAAAGAAAGGGGAAAGAAAGGGGAAAGAAAGCCCAAAGAAAGGGGAAAGAAAGCCCAAAGAAAGGGGAAAGAAAGCCCAAAGAAAGGGGAAAGAAAGCCCAAAGCAAGGGGAAAGACAGCCCAAAGAAAGCCCAAAGAAAGGGGAAAGAAAGCCCAAAGAAAGGGGAAAGAAAGCTCAAAGAAAGCCCAAAGAAAGGGGAAAGAAAGCCCAAAGAAAGGGGAAAGAAAGCCCAAAGAAAGGGGAAAGAAAGCCCAAAGAAAGGGGAAAGAAAGCCCAGAGAAAGGGGAAAGAAAGTCCAAAGAAAGGGGAAAGAAAGCCCAAAGAAAGCGGAAAGACACCCCAAAGAAAGCCCAAAGAAAGGGGAAAGAAAGCCCAAAGAAAGGGGAAAGAAAGCCCAAAGTAAGGGGAAAGACAGCCCAAAGAAAGCCCAAAGAAAGGGGAAAGAAAGCCCAAAGAAAGGGGAAAGAAAGCTCAAAGAAAGCCCAAAGAAAGGGGAAAGAAAGCCCAAAGAAAGGGAAAGAAAGCTCAAAGAAAGCCCAAAGAAAGGGGAAAGAAAGCCCAAAGAAAGGGGAAAGAAAGCCCAAAGAAAGGGGAAAGAAAGCCCAAAGAAAGGGGAAAGAAAGCCCAGAGAAAGGGGAAAGAAAGTCCAAAGAAAGGGGAAAGAAAGCCCAAAGAAAGGGGAAAGACACCCCAAAGAAAGCCCAAAGAAAGGGGAAAGAAAGCCCAAAGAAAGGGGAAAGAAAGCTCAAAGAAAGCCCAAAGAAAGGGGAAAGAAAGCCCAAAGAAAGGGGAAAGAAAGCCCAAAGAAAGGGGAAAGAAAGCCCAAAGAAAGGGGAAAGAAAGCCCAAAGAAAGCCCAAAGAAAATGGAAAGAAAGGGGAAAGAAAGCACAAAGAAAGCCCAAAGAAAGCCCAAGGAAAGCCAAAAGAAAGAGGAAAGAAAGCCCAAAGAAAGGGGAAAGAAAGCCCAAAGAAAGCCCAAAGAAAGCCCAAAGAAAGTGGAAAGAAAGGGGAAAGAAAGCCCAAAGAAAGCCCAAGGAAAGCCCAAAGAAAGGGGAAAGAAAGCCCAAAGAAACCCCAAAGAAAGGGGAAAGAAAGCCCAAAGAAAAGGGGAAAGAAAGCCCAAAGAAAGGGGAAAGAAAGCCCAAAAAAAGGGGAAAGAAAGCCCAAGGATAGGGGAAAGAAAGCCCAAAGAAAGGGGGAAGAAAGCCCAAAGAAAGCCCAAAGAAAGGGGAAAGAAAGGGGAAAGAAAGCCCAAAGAAAGCCCAAAGAAAGGGGAAAGAAAGCGCAAAGAAAGCCCACAGAAAGGGGAAAGAAAGCCCAAAGAAAGGGGAAAGAAAGCCCAAACAAAGGGGAAAGAAAGCCCAAAGAAAGGGGAAAGACAGCCCAAAGAAAGCCCAAAGAAAGGGGAAAGAAAGCCCAAAGAAAGGGGAAAGAAAGCTCAAAGAAAGCCCAAAGAAAGGGGAAAAAAAGCCTAAAGAAAGGGGAAAGAAAGCCCAAAGAATGGGGAAAGAAAGCCCAAAGAAAGGGGAAAGAAAGCCCAGAGAAAGGCCAAAGAAAGCCCAAAGAAAGCCCAAAGAAAGCCCAAAGAAAAGGGAAAGAAAGCCCAAAGAAAGGGGAAAGAAAGCCCAAAGAAAGGGGAATGACAGCCCAAAGAAAGGGGAAAGAAAGCCCAAAGAAAGGGGAAAGAAAGCCCAAAGAAAGGGGAAAGAAAGCCCAAAGAAATCCCAAGGAAAGCCCAAAGAAAGTGGAAAGAAAGGGGAAAGAAAACCCAAAGAAAGCCCAAAGAAAGCCCAAGAAAAGCCCAAAGAAAGGGGAAAGACAGCCCAAAGAAAGGGGAAAGAAAGCCCAAAGAAAGCCCAAAGAAAGCCCACAGAAAGGGGAAAGAAAGCCCAAAGAAAGGGGAAAGAAAGCCCAAAGAAAGCCCAAAGAAAGCCCAAAGAAAGCCCAAATAAAGCCCAAAGAAAGCCGAAAGAAAGCCCAAAGAAAGCCCAAAGGAAGGGGAAAGAAAGCCCAAAGAAAGGGGAAAGAAAGCCCAAAGAAAGCCCAAAGAAAGCCCAAAGAAAGGGGAAAGAAAGCCCAAAGAGAGCCCAAAGAAAGGGGAAAGAAAGGGGAAAGAAAGCCCAAAGAAAGCCCAAAGAAAGTGGAGAGAAAGGGGAAAGAAAGCCCAAAGAAAGCCCAAAGAAAGACCAAGGAAAGCCCAAAGAAAGGGGGAAAGAAAGCCCAAAGAAAGGGGAATGACAGCCCAAAGAAAGGGGAAAGAAAGCACAAAGAAAGGGGAAAGAAAGCCCAAAGAAAGGGGAAAGAAAGCCCAAAGAAAGGGGAAAGAAAGCCCAAGAAAGCCCAAAGAAAGCCCAAAGACAGTGGAAAGAAAGGGGAAAAAAGCCAAAAGAAAGCCCAAAGAAAGCCCAAGGAAAGCCCAAAGAAAGGGGAAAGAAAGCCCAAAGAAGGGGAAAGAAAGCCCAAAGAAAGGGGAAAGAAAGCCCAAAGAAAGCCCAAATAAAGGGGAAAGAAAGGGGAAAGAAAGCCCAAAGAAAGGGGAAAGAAAGCCCAAAGAGAGCCCAAAGAAAGGGGAAAGAAAGGGGAAAGAAATCCCAAAGAAAGGGGAAAGAAAGCCCAAAGAAAGCCCAAAGAAAGTCCAAAGAAAGCCCACAGAAAGGGGAAAGAAAGCCCAAAGAAAGGGGAAAGAAAGCCCAAAGAAAGCCCAAAGAAAGTCCAAAGGAAGCCCAAAGAAAGCCCAAAGAAAGCCCAAAGGAAGGGGAAAGAAAGCCCAAAGAAAGCCCAAAGAAAGGGGAAAGAAATGGGAAAGAAAGCACAAAGAAAGTGGAAAGAAAGCCCAAAGAAAGCCCAAAGAAAGGGGAAAGAAAGCCCAAAGAAATGGGAAAGAAAGCCCAAAGAAAGGGGAAGAAAGCCCAAAGAAAGCCCAAAGAAAGCCAAAGAAAGTGGAAAGAAAGGGGAAAAAAAGCCCAAAGAAAGCCCAAGGAAAGCCCAAAGAAAGGGGAAAGAAAGCCCAAAGAAACCCCAAAGAAAGGGGAAAGAAAGCCCAAAGAAAGGGGAAAGAAAGCCCAAAGAAAGGGGAAAGAAAGCCCAAAGAAAGGGGAAAGAAAGCCCAAAGAAGGGGGAAGAAAGCCCAAAGAAAGCCCAAAGAAAGGGAAAGAAAGGGGAAAGAAAGCCCAAAGAAAGCCCAAAGAAAGGGGAAAGAAAGCGCAAAGAAAGCCCACAGAAAGGGGAAAGAAAGCCCAAAGAAAGGGGAAAGAAATCCCAAAGTAAGGGGAAAGAAAGCCCAAAGAAAGGGGAAAGAAAGCCCAAAGAAAGGGGAAAGAAAGCTCAAAGAAAGCCCAAAGAAAGGGGAAAGAAAGCCCAAAGAAAGGGGAAAGAAAGCCCAAAGAAAGGGGAAAGGAAGCCCAAAGAAAGGGGAAAGAAAGCCCAGAGAAAGGCCAAAGAAAGCCCAAAGAAAGCCCAAAGAAAAGGGAAAGAAAGCCCAAAGAAAGGGGAAAGAAGCCTAAAGAAAGGGGAATGACAGCCCAAAGAAAGGGGAAAGAAAGCCAAAAGAAAGCCCAAAGAAAGCCCAAAGAAAGCCCACAGAAAGTGGAAAGAAAGCCCAAAGAAAGCTCAAAGAAAGCCCAAGGAAAGCCCAAAGAAAGGGGAAAGAAAGCCCAAAGAAAGGGGAAAGAAAGCCCAAAGAAAGCCCAAAGAAAGCCCAAAGAAAGCCCAAAGAAATGGAAAAGAAAGCTCAAAGAAAGCCCAAAGAAAGGGGAAAGAAAGCCCAAAGAAAGGGGAAAGAAAGCCCAAAGAAAGGGGAAAGGAAGCCCAAAGAAAGGGGAAACAAAGCCCAAAGAAATGGGAAAGAAAGGGGAAAGAAAGCCCAAAGAAAGGGGAAAGAAAGGGGAAAGAAAAGGGAAAGAAAGCCCAAAGAAAGCCCAAAGAAATCCCAAAGAAAGGGGAAAGAAAGCACAAAGAAAGCCCAAAGAAAGGGGAAAGAAAGCCCAAAGAAAGGGGAATGACAGCCCAAAGAAAGGGGAAAGAAAGCCCAAAGAAAGGGGAAAGAAAGCCCAAAGAACGGGGAAAGAAAGCCCAAAGAAAGGGGAAAGAAAGCTCAAAGAAAGCCCAAAGAAAGGGGAAAGAGAGCCCAAAGAAAGGGAAAAGAAAGCCCAAAGAAAGGGGAAAGAAAGCCCAAAGAAAGGGGAAAGAAAGCCCAAAGAAAGGGGCAAGAAAGCCCAAAGAAAGCCAAAAGAAAGGGGAAAGAAAGCCCAAAGAAAGCCCAAACAAGGGGAAAGAAAGCCCAAAGAAAGGGGAAAGAAAGCTCAAAGAAAGGGGAAAGAAAGCCCAAAGAAAGGGGAAAGAATACCCAAAGAAAGTGGAAAGACAGCCCGAAGAAAGCCCAAAGAAAGCCCAAAGAAAGCCCAAAGAAAGCCCAAAGAAAGCCCAAACAAAGGGGAAAGAAATCCCGAAGAAAGCCCAAAGAAAGCCCAAAGAAAGCCCAAAGAAAGCCCAATCAAAGGGGAAAGAAAGCCCAAAGAAAGGGGAAAGAAAGCACAGAGAAAGGGAAAACAAAGCCCAAAGAAAGGGAAAAAAAGCCCAAAGAAAGGGGAAAGAAAGCCCAAAGAAAGGTGAGAGAAAGCCCAAAGAAAGCCCAAAGAAAGGGGGAAAGAAAGCCCAAAGAAAGGGGATAGAAAGCCCAAAGAAAGTGGAAAGAAATCCCAAAGAAAGGGGAAAGAAAGCCCAAAGAAAGGGAAAGAGAACCCAAAGAAAAGGAAAAGAAAGCCCAAAGAAAGCCCAAAGAAAGCGGAAAGAAAGCCCAAAGAAAGCCCAAAGAAAGCCCAAAGAAAGGGGAAAGAAAGCCCAAAGAAAGGGGAAACAAAGCCCAAAGAAAGTGGAAAGAAAGCCCAAAGAAAGCCCAAAGAAAGGGGAAAGAAAGCCCAAAGAAAGGGGAAAGAAAGCCCAAAGACAGCCCAAAGAAAGGGGAAAGAAAGCCCAAAGAAAGCCCAAAGAAAGGGGAAAGACAGGGGAAAGAAAGCCCAAAGAAAGGGGAAAGAAAGCCCAAAGAAAGACCAAAGAAAGGGGAAAGAAAGTGCAAAGAAATACCAAGAAAGGGGAAAGAAAGCCCAAAGAAAGGGGAAAGAAAGCCCAAAGAAAGCCCAAAGAAAGCCCAAGGAAAGCCCAAATAAAGCCCAAAGAAAGCCCAAAGAAAGCCCAAAGAATGCCCAAAGAAAGCCCAAAGAAAGCCCAAAGAAAGGGGAAAGAAAGCCCAAAGAAAGGGGCAAGAAAGCCCAAAGAAAGCCAAAAGAAAGGGGAAAGAAAGCCCAAAGAAAGCCCAAACAAAGGGGAAAGAAAGCCCAAAGAAAGGGGAAAGAAAGCTCAAAGAAAGGGGAAAGAAAGCCCAAAGAAAGGGGAAAGAATACCCAAAGAAAGTGGAAAGACAGCCCGAAGAAAGCCCAAGAAAGCCCAAAGAAAGCCCAAAGAAAGCCCAAAGAAAGCCCAAACAAAGGGGAAAGAAATCCCGAAGAAAGCCCAAAGAAAGCCCAAAGAAAGCCCAAAGAAAGCCCAATCAAAGGGGAAAGAAAGCCCAAAGAAAGGGGAAAGAAAGCACAGAGAAAGGGAAAACAAAGCCCAAAGAAAGGGGAAAAAAAGCCCAAAGAAAGGGGAAAGAAAGCCCAAAGAAAGGTGAGAGAAAGCCCAAAGAAAGCCCAAAGAAAGGGGAAAGAAAGCCCAAAGAAAGGGGATAGAAAGCCCAAAGAAAGTGGAAAGAAATCCCAAAGAAAGGGGAAAGAAAGCCAAAGAAAGGGGAAAGAGAACCCAAAGAAAAGGAAAAGAAAGCCCAAAGAAAGCCCAAAGAAAGCGGAAAGAAAGCCCAAAGAAAGCCCAAAGAAAGCCCAAAGAAAGGGGAAAGAAAGCCCAAAGAAAGGGGAAACAAAGCCCAAAGAAAGTGGAAAGAAAGCCCAAAGAAAGCCCAAAGAAAGGGGAAAGAAAGCCCAAAGAAAGGGGAAAGAAAGCCCAAAGACAGCCCAAAGAAAGGGGAAAGAAAGCCCAAAGAAAGCCCAAAGAAAGGGGAAAGACAGGGGAAAGAAAGCCCAAAGAAAGGGGAAAGAAAGCCCAAAGAAAGACCAAAGAAAGGGGAAAGAAAGTGCAAAGAAATACCAAAGAAAGGGGAAAGAAAGCCCAAAGAAAGGGGAAAGAAAGCCCAAAGAAAGCCCAAAGAAAGCCCAAGGAAAGCCCAAATAAAGCCCAAAGAAAGCCCAAAGAAAGCCCAAAGAATGCCCAAAGAAAGCCCAAAGAAAGCCCAAAGAAAGGGGAAAGAAAGCCTAAAGAAAGGGGAATGACAGCCCTAAGAAAGCACAAAGAAAGCCCAAAGAAAGCCCAAAGAAAGCCCAAAGAAAGGGGAAAGAAAGGGAAAGAAAGCCCAAAGAAAGGGGAAAGAAAGGGGAAAGAAAGCCCAAAGAAAGCCCAAAGAAAGCCCAAAGAAAGTGGAAAGAAAGGGGAAAGAAAGCCCAAAGAAAGCCAAGGAAAGCCCAAAGAAAGGGGAAAGAAAGCCCAAAGAAAGGGGAATGACAGCCCAAAGAAAGGGGAAAGAAAGCCCAAAGAAAGGGGAAAGAAAGCCCAAAGAAAGGGGAAAGAAAGCCCAAGAAAGCCCAAAGAAAGCCCAAAGAAAGTGGAAAGAAAGGGGAAAGAAAGCCAAGAAAGCCCAAAGAAAGGGGAAAGAAAGCCCAAAGAAAGGGGAAAGAAAGCCCAAAGAAAGCCCAAATAAAGCCCAAAGAAAGCCCAAAGAAAGCCCAAAGAAAGCCCAAAGAAAGCCCAAAGAAAGCCCAAAGAAAGGGGAATGACAGCCCAAAGAAAGCCCAAAGAAAGCCCAAAGAAAGCCCAAAGAAAGCCCAAAGACAGGGGAAAGAAAGGGGAAAGAAAGCCCAAAGAAAGGGGAAAGAAGGGGAAAGAAAGCCCAAAGAAAGCCCAAAGAAAGCCCAAAGAAAGTGGAAAGAAAGGGGAAAGAAAGCCCAAAGGAAGCCCAAAGAAAGCCCAAGGAAAGCCCAAAGAAAGGGGAAAGAAAGCCCAAATAAAGGGGAATGACAGCCCAAAGAAAGGGGAAAGAAAGCCCAAAGAAGGGGAAAGAAAGCCCAAAAAAGGGGAAAGAAAGCCCAAAGAAAGGGGAAAGAAAGCCCAAAGAAAGCCCAAAGAAAGCCCAAAGAAAGCGGAAAGAAAGGGGAAAGAAAGCCCAAAGAAGGGGAAAGAAGCCCAAAAAAGGGGAAAGAAAGCCCAAAGAAAGGGAAAAGAAAGCCCAAAGAAATCCCAAAGAAAGCCCAAAGAAAGCTCACAGAAAGGGGAAAGAAAGCCAAAGAAAGGGGAAAGAAAGACCAAAGAAAGCCCAAAGAAAGCCCAAAGAAAGCCCAAATAAAGGGGAAAGAAAGGGGAAAGAAGCCCAAAGAAAGGGGAAAGAAAGCAAAAAAGAGAGCCCAAGGAAAGGGGAAAGAAAGGGGAAAGAAAGCCCAAAGAAAGGGGGAAAGAAAGCCCAAAGAAAGGGGAAAGAAAGCCCAAGAAAGGGGAAAGAAAGGGGAAAGAAAGCCAAAAGAAAGGGGAAAGAAAGGGGAAAGAAAGCCCAAAGAAAGCCCAAAGAAAGGGGAAAGAAAGCCCAAAGAAACCCCAAAGAAAGGGGAAAGAAAGGGGAAAGAAAGCCAAAGAAAGGGGAAAGAAAGCCCAAAGAAAGGGGAAAGAAAGCCCAAAGAAAGGGGAAAGAAAGGCCAAAGCAAGGGGAAAGACAGCCCAAAGAAAGCCCAAAGAAAGGGGAAAGAAAGCCCAAAGAAAGGGGAAAGAAAGCTCAAAGAAAGCCCAAAGAAAGGGGAAAGAAAGCCCAAAGAAAGGGGAAAGAAAGCCCAAGAAAGGGGAAAGAAAGCCCAAAGAAAGGGGAAAGAAAGCCCAGAGAAAGGGGAAAGAAAGTCCAAAGAAAGGGGAAAGAAAGCCCAAAGAAAGCGGAAAGACACCCCAAAGAAAGCCCAAAGAAAGGGGAAAGAAAGCCCAAAGAAAGGGGAAAGAAAGCTCAAAGAAAGCCCAAAGAAAGGGGAAAGAAAGCCCAAAGAAAGGGGAAAGAAAGCCCAAAGAAAGGGGAAAGAAAGCCCAAAGAAAGCCCAAAGAAAGCCCAAAGAAAATGGAAAGAAAGGGGAAAGAAAGCACAAAGAAAGCCCAAAGAAAGCCCAAGGAAAGCCAAAAGAAAGGGGAAAGAAAGCCCAAAGAAAGGGGAAAGAAAGCCCAAAGAAAGCCCAAAGAAAGCCCAAAGAAATTGGACAGAAAGGGGAAAGAAAGCCCAAAGAAAGCCCAAGGAAAGCCCAAAGAAAGGGGAAAGAAAGCCCAAAGAAAGGGGAAAGACAGCCAAAGAAAGGGGAAAGAAAGCCCAAAGAAAGGGGAAAGAAAGCCCAAAGAAAGCCCAAAGAAAGCCCAAAGAAATGGGAAAGAAAGCCCAAAGAAAGGGGAAAAAAAGCCCAAAGAAAGCCCAAAGAAAGCCCAAAGAAAATGGAAAGAAAGGGGAAAGAAAGCACAAAGAAAGGGGAAATAAAGCCCAAAGAAAGCCCAAAGAAAGTCCAAAGAAAGCCCACAGAAAGGGGAAAGAAAGCCCAAAGAAAGGGGAAAGAAAGCCCAAAGAAAGCCCAAAGAAAGCCCAAAGAAAGGGGAAAGACAGGGGAAAGAAAGCCCAAAGAAAGGGGAAAGAAAGCCCAAAGAAAGCCCAAAGAAAGGGGAAAGAAAGTGCAAAGAAATACCAAAGAAAGGGGAAAGAAAGCCCAAAGAAAGGGGAAAGAAAGCCCAAAGAAAGCCCAAAGAAAGCCCAAAGAAAGCCCAAAGAAAGCCCAAAGAAAGGGGAAAGAAAGCCCAAAGAAAGGGGAAAGAAAGCCCAAAGAAAGGGGAATGACAGCCCTAAGAAAGCGCAAAGAAAGCCCAAAGAAAGCCCAAAGAAAGCCCAAAGAAAGGGGAAAGAAAGGGGAAAGAAAGCCCAAAGAAAGGGGAAAGAAAGGGGAAAGAAAGCCCAAAGAAAGCCCAAAGAAAGCCCAAAGAAAGGGGAAAGAAAGCCCAAAGAAAGGGGAATGACAGCCCAAAGAAAGGGGAAAGAAAGCCCAAAGAAAGGGGAAAGAAAGCCCAAAAAAAGGGGAAAGAAAGCCCAAAGAAATGGAAAGAAAGCCCAAAGAAAGCCCAAAGAAAGCGGAAAGAAAGGGGAAAGAAAGCCAAAGAAAGCACAAAGAAAGCCCAAGGAAAGCCCAAAGAAAGGGAAAGAAAGCCCAAAGAAAGGGGAAAGAAAGCCCAAAGAAATCCCAAAGAAAGCCCAAAGAAAGCTCACAGAAAGGGGAAAGAAAGCCCAAAGAAAGGGGAAAGAAAGACCAAAGAAAGCCCAAAGAAAGCCCAAATAAAGGGGAAAGAAAGGGGAAAGAAAGCCCAAAGAAAGGGGAAAGAAAGCAAAAAAGAGAGCCCAAGGAAAGGGGAAAGAAAGGGGAAAGAAAGCCCAAAGAAAGGGGAAAGAAAGCCCAAAGAAAGGGGAAAGAAAGCCCAAAGAAAGGGGAAAGAAAGGGGAAAGAAAGCCAAAAGAAAGGGGAAAGAAAGGGTAAAGAAAGCCCAAAGAAAGCCCAAAGAAAGGGGAAAGAAAGCCCAAAGAAACCCCAAAGAAAGGGGAAAGAAAGCCCAAAGAAAGGGGAAAGAAATCCCAAAGAAAGGGGAAAGAAATCCAAAGAAAGCCCAAAGAAAGGGGAAAGAAAGCCCAAAGAAAGGGGAAAGACAGCCCAAAGAAAGCCCAAAGAAAGGGGAAAGAAAGCCCAAAGAAAGGGGAAAGAAAGCTCAAAGAAAGCCCAAAGAAAGGGGAAAGAAAGCCCAAAGAAAGGGGAAAGAAAGCCCAAAGAAAGGGGAAAGAAAGCCAAAGAAAGGGGAAAGAAAGCCCAGAGAAAGGGGAAAGAAAGTCCAAAGAAAGGGGAAAGAAAGCCCAAAGAAATGGGAAAGACACCCCAAAGAAAGCCCAAAGAAAGGGGAAAGAAAGCCCAAAGAAAGGGGAAAGAAAGCTCAAGGAAAGCCCAAAGAAAGGGGAAATAAAGCCCAAAGAAAGGGGAAAGAAAGCCCAAAGAAAGGGGAAAGAAAGCCCAAAGAAAGCCCAAAGAAAGCCCAAAGAAAGCCCAAAGAAAATGGAAAGAAAGGGGAAAGAAAGCACAAAGAAAGCCCAAAGAAAGCCCAGGGAAAGCCAAAAGAAAGGGGAAAGAAAGCCCAAAGAAAGGGGAAAGAAAGCCCAAAGAAAGCCCAAAGAAAGCCCAAAGAAATTGGACAGAAAGGGGAAAGAAAGCACAAAGAAAGCCCAAGGAAAGCCCAAAGAAAGGGGAAAGAAAGCCCAAAGAAAGTGGAAAGAAAGCCCAAAGAAAGCCCAAAGAAAGGGGAAAGAAAGCCCAAAGAAAGGGGAAAGAAAGCCCAAAGAAAGCCCAAAGAAAGCCCAAAGAAAATGGAAAGAAAGGGGAAAGAAAGCACAAAGAAAGCCCAAAGAAAGCCAAGGAAAGCCAAAAGAAAGGGGAAAGAAAGCCCAAAGAAAGGGGAAAGAAATCCCAAAGAAAGCCCAAAGAAAGTCCAAAGAAAGCCCACAGAAAGGGGAAAGAAAGCCCAAAGAAAGTGGAGAGAAAGC
Organism: Columba livia; assembly: GCF_036013475.1. NCBI lineage: Eukaryota > Metazoa > Chordata > Aves > Columbiformes > Columbidae > Columba > Columba livia. Next base: position 13,581 of record NW_027043126.1, read on the forward strand.
CCAAAGAAAGCCCAAAGAAAGGGGAAAGAAAGCCCAAAGAAAGCCCAAAGAAAAGGGAAAGAAAGGGGAAAGAAAGCACAAAGAAAGGGGAAAGAAAGCCCAAAGAAAGCCCAAAGAAAGGGTAAAGAAAGCCCAAAGAAAGGGGAAAGAAAGCCCAAAGAAAGGGGAAAGAAAACCCAAAGAAAGGGGAAAGAAAGCCCAGAGAAAGCCCAAAGAAAGGGGAAAGAAAGGGGAAAGAAAGCCCAAAGAAAGCCAAAGAAAGGGGAAAGAAAGCCCAAAGAAAGGGGAAAGAAAGCCCAAAGAAAGCCCAAAGAAAGCCCAAAGAAAGGGGAAAGAAAGCCCAAAGAAAGGGGAAAGACAGCCCAAAGAAAACCCAAAGAAAGGGGAAAGAAAGCCCAAAGAAAGGGGAAAGAAAGCTCAAAGAAAGCCCAAAGAAAGGGGAAAGAAAGCCCAAAGAAAGTGGAAAGAAAGCCCAAAGAAAGGGGAAAGAAAGCCCAGAGAAATCCCAAAGAAAGCCCAAAGAATGCCCAAAGAAAAGGGAAAGAAAGCCCAAAGAAAGGGGAAAGAAAGCCCAAAGAAAGGGGAATGACAGCCCAAAGAAAGGGGAAAGAAAGCCCAAAGAAAGGGGAAAGAAAGCCCAAAGAAAGCCCAAAGAAAGCCCAAAGAAAAGGGAAAGAAAGGGGAAAGAAAGCCCAAAGAAAGTGGAGAGAAAGCCCAAAGAAAGCCCAAAGAAAGGGGAAAGAAAGCCCAAAGAAAGCCCAAAGAAACGGGAAAGAAAGGGGAAAGAAAGCACAAAGAAAGGGGAAAGAAAGCCCAAAGAAAGCCCAAAGAAAGCCCAAAGAAAGGGAAAGAAAGGGGAAAGAAAGCCCAAAGAAAGTGGAGAGAAAGCCCAAAGAAAGCCCAAAGAAAGGGGAAAGAAAGCGCAAAGAAAGCCCAAAGAAAGGAGAAAGAAAGCCCAAAGAAAGGGGAAAGAAAGCCCAAAGAAAGGGGAAAGAAAGCCCAAAGAAAGCCCAAAGAAAGGGGAAAGAAAGGGGAAAGAAAGCCCAAAGAAAGTGGAGAGAAAGCCCAAAGAAAGCCCAAAGAAAGGGGAAAGAAAGCCCAAAGAAAGGGGAATGACAGCCCAAAGAAAGGGGGAAGAAAGCCCAAAGAAAGCCCAAAGAAAGGGGAAAGAAAGCGCAAAGAAAGCCCAAAGAAAGGAGAAAGAAAGCCCAAAGAAAGGGGAAAGAAAGCCCAAAGAAAGGGGAAAGAAAGCCCAAGAAAGCCCAAAGAAAGGGGAAAGAAAGCCCAAAGAAAGGGAAAGAAAGCCCAAAGAAAGGGGAAAGAAAGCTCAAAGAAAGCCCAAAGAAAGGGGAAAGAAAGCCCAAAGAAAGGGGAAAGAAAGCCCAAAGAAAGGGGAAAGAAAGCCCAAAGAAAGGGGAAAGAAAGCCCAAAGAAAGGGGAAAGAAAGCCAGAGAAAGCCCAAAGAAAGGGGAAAGAAAGGGGAAAGAAAGCCCAAAGAAAGTGGAGAGAAAGCCCAAAGAAAGCCCAAAGAAAGGGGAAAGAAAGCCCAAAGAAAGGGGAATGACAGCCCAAAGAAAGGGGGAAGAAAGCCCAAAGAAAGCCAAAGAAAGGGGAAAGAAAGCGCAAAGAAAGCCCAAAGAAAGGAGAAAGAAAGCCCAAAGAAAGGGGAAAGAAAGCCCAAAGAAAGGGGAAAGAAAGCCCAAAGAAAGCCCAAAGAAAGGGGAAAGAAAGCCCAAAGAAAGGGGAAAGAAGCTCAAAGAAAGCCCAAAGAAAGGGGAAAGAAAGCCCAAAGAAAGGGGAAAGAAAGCCCAAAGAAAGGGGAAAGAAAGCCCAAAGAAAGGGGAAAGAAAGCCCAAAGAAAGGGGAAAGAAAGCCCAGAGAAAGCCCAAAGAAAGCCAAAGAAAGCCCAAAGAAATTGGACAGAAAGGGGAAAGAAAGCCCAAGGAAAGCCCAAAGAAAGGGGAAAGAAAGCCCAAAGAAAGGGGAAAGAAAGCCCAAAGAAAGCCCAAAGAAAGGGGAAAGAAAGCCCAAAGAAAGGGGAAAGAAAGCCCAAAGAAAGCCCAAAGAAAGCCCAAAGAAAATGGAAAGAAAGGGGAAAGAAAGCACAAAGAAAGCCCAAAGAAAGCCCAAGGAAGGCCAAAGAAAGGGGAAAGAAAGCCCAAAGAAAGGGGAAAGAAATCCCAAAGAAAGCCCAAAGAAAGTCCAAAGAAAGCCCACAGAAAGGGGAAAGAAAGCCCAAAGAAGGTGGAGAGAAAGCCCAAAGAAAGCCCAAAGAAAGGGGAAAGAAAGCCCAAAGAAAGCCCAAAGAAAAGGGAAAGAAAGGGGAAAGAAAGCACAAAGAAAGGGGAAAGAAAGCCCAAAGAAAGCCCAAAGAAAGGGTAAAGAAAGCCCAAAGAAAGGGGAAAGAAAGCCCAAAGAAAGGGGAAAGAAAACCCAAAGAAAGGGGAAAGAAAGCCCAGAGAAAGCCCAAAGAAAGGGGAAAGAAAGGGGAAAGAAAGCCCAAAGAAAGCCCAAAGAAAGGGGAAAGAAAGCCCAAAGAAAGGGGAAAGAAAGCCCAAAGAAAGCCCAAAGAAAGCCCAAAGAAAGGGGAAAGAAAGCCCAAAGAAAGGGGAAAGACAGCCCAAAGAAAACCCAAAGAAAGGGGGAAAGAAAGCCCAAAGAAAGGGGAAAGAAAGCTCAAAGAAAGCCCAAAGAAAGGGGAAAGAAAGCCCAAAGAAAGTGGAAAGAAAGCCCAAAGAAAGGGGAAAGAAAGCCCAGAGAAATCCCAAAGAAAGCCCAAAGAATGCCCAAAGAAAAGGGAAAGAAAGCCCAAAGAAAGGGGAAAGAAAGCCCAAAGAAAGGGAATGACAGCCCAAAGAAAGGGGAAAGAAAGCCCAAAGAAAGGGGAAAGAAAGCCCAAAGAAAGCCCAAAGAAAGCCCAAAGAAAAGGGAAAGAAAGGGGAAAGAAAGCCAAAGAAAGTGGAGAGAAAGCCCAAAGAAAGCCCAAAGAAAGGGGAAAGAAAGCCCAAAGAAAGCCCAAAGAAACGGGAAAGAAAGGGAAAGAAAGCACAAAGAAAGGGGAAAGAAAGCCCAAAGAAAGCCCAAAGAAAGCCCAAAGAAAGGGGAAAGAAAGGGGAAAGAAAGCCCAAAGAAAGTGGAGAGAAAGCCCAAAGAAAGCCCAAAGAAAGGGGAAAGAAAGCGCAAAGAAAGCCCAAAGAAAGGAGAAAGAAAGCCCAAAGAAAGGGGAAAGAAAGCCCAAAGAAAGGGGAAAGAAAGCCCAAAGAAAGCCCAAAGAAAGGGGAAAGAAAGGGGAAAGAAAGCCCAAAGAAAGTGGAGAGAAAGCCCAAAGAAAGCCCAAAGAAAGGGGAAAGAAAGCCCAAAGAAAGGGGAATGACAGCCCAAAGAAAGGGGGAAGAAAGCCCAAAGAAAGCCCAAAGAAAGGGGAAAGAAAGCGCAAAGAAAGCCAAAGAAAGGAGAAAGAAAGCCCAAAGAAAGGGGAAAGAAAGCCCAAAGAAAGGGGAAAGAAAGCCCAAAGAAAGCCCAAAGAAAGGGGAAAGAAAGCCCAAAGAAAGGGGAAAGAAAGCCCAAAGAAAGGGGAAAGAAAGCTCAAAGAAAGCCCAAAGAAAGGGGAAAGAAAGCCCAAAGAAAGGGGAAAGAAAGCCCAAAGAAAGGGGAAAGAAAGCCCAAAGAAAGGGGAAAGAAAGCCCAAAGAAAGGGGAAAGAAAGCCCAGAGAAAGCCCAAAGAAAGGGGAAAGAAAGGGGAAAGAAAGCCCAAAGAAAGTGGAGAGAAAGCCCAAAGAAAGCCCAAAGAAAGGGGAAAGAAAGCCCAAAGAAAGGGGAATGACAGCCCAAAGAAAGGGGGAAGAAAGCCCAAAGAAAGCCCAAAGAAAGGGGAAAGAAAGCGCAAAGAAAGCCAAAGAAAGGAGAAAGAAAGCCCAAAGAAAGGGGAAAGAAAGCCCAAAGAAAGGGGAAAGAAAGCCCAAAGAAAGCCAAAGAAAGGGGAAAGAAAGCCCAAAGAAAGGGGAAAGAAAGCTCAAAGAAAGCCCAAAGAAAGGGGAAAGAAAGCCCAAAGAAAGGGGAAAGAAAGCCCAAAGAAAGGGGAAAGAAAGCCCAAAGAAAGGGGAAAGAAAGCCCAAAGAAAGGGGAAAGAAAGCCCAGAGAAAGCCCAAAGAAAGCCCAAAGAAAGCCCAAAGAAATTGGACAGAAAGGGGAAAGAAAGCCCAAGGAAAGCCCAAAGAAAGGGGAAAGAAAGCCCAAAGAAAGGGGAAAGAAAGCCCAAAGAAAGCCCAAAGAAAGGGGAAAGAAAGCCCAAAGAAAGGGGAAAGAAAGCCCAAAGAAAGCCCAAAGAAAGCCCAAAGAAAATGGAAAGAAAGGGGAAAGAAAGCACAAAGAAAGCCCAAAGAAAGCCCAAGGAAGGCCAAAAGAAAGGGGAAAGAAAGCCCAAAGAAAGGGGAAAGAAATCCCAAAGAAAGCCCAAAGAAAGTCCAAAGAAAGCCCACAGAAAGGGGAAAGAAAGCCCAAAGAAGGTGGAGAGAAAGCCCAAAGAAAGCCCAAAGAAAGGGGAAAGAAAGCCCAAAGAAAGCCAAAGAAAAGGGAAAGAAAGGGGAAAGAAAGCACAAAGAAAGGGGAAAGAAAGCCCAAAGAAAGCCCAAAGAAAGGGTAAAGAAAGCCCAAGAAAGGGGAAAGAAAGCCCAAAGAAAGGGGAAAGAAACCCAAAGAAAGGGGAAAGAAAGCCCAGAGAAAGCCCAAAGAAAGGGGAAAGAAAGGGGAAAGAAAGCCCAAAGAAAGCCCAAAGAAAGGGGAAAGAAAGCCCAAAGAAAGGGGAAAGAAAGCCAAAGAAAGCCCAAAGAAAGCCCAAAGAAAGGGGAAAGAAAGCCCAAAGAAAGGGGAAAGACAGCCCAAAGAAAACCCAAAGAAAGGGGAAAGAAAGCCCAAAGAAAGGGGAAAGAAAGCTCAAAGAAAGCCCAAAGAAAGGGGAAAGAAAGCCCAAAGAAAGTGGAAAGAAAGCCCAAAGAAAGGGGAAAGAAAGCCCAGAGAAATCCCAAAGAAAGCCCAAAGAATGCCCAAAGAAAAGGAAAGAAAGCCCAAAGAAAGGGGAAAGAAAGCCCAAAGAAAGGGGAATGACAGCCCAAAGAAAGGGGAAAGAAAGCCCAAAGAAAGGGGAAAGAAAGCCCAAAGAAAGCCCAAAGAAAGCCCAAAGAAAAGGGAAAGAAAGGGGAAAGAAAGCCAAAGAAAGTGGAGAGAAAGCCCAAAGAAAGCCCAAAGAAAGGGGAAAGAAAGCCCAAAGAAAGCCCAAAGAAACGGGAAAGAAAGGGGAAAGAAAGCACAAAGAAAGGGGAAAGAAAGCCCAAAGAAAGCCCAAAGAAAGCCCAAAGAAAGGGGAAAGAAAGGGAAAGAAAGCCCAAAGAAAGTGGAGAGAAAGCCCAAAGAAAGCCCAAAGAAAGGGGAAAGAAAGCGCAAAGAAAGCCCAAAGAAAGGAGAAAGAAAGCCCAAAGAAAGGGGAAAGAAAGCCCAAAGAAAGGGGAAAGAAAGCCCAAAGAAAGCCCAAAGAAAGGGGAAAGAAAGGGGAAAGAAAGCCCAAAGAAATTGGAGAGAAAGCCCAAAGAAAGCCCAAAGAAAGGGGAAAGAAAGCCCAAAGAAAGGGTAATGACAGCCCAAAGAAAGGGGGAAGAAAGCCCAAAGAAAGCCCAAAGAAAGGGGAAAGAAAGCGCAAAGAAAGCCCAAGAAAGGAGAAAGAAAGCCCAAAGAAAGGGGAAAGAAAGCCCAAAGAAAGGGGAAAGAAAGCCCAAAGAAAGCCCAAAGAAAGGGGAAAGAAAGCTCAAAGAAAGCCCAAAGAAAGGGGAAAGAAAGCCCAAAGAAAGGGGAAAGAAAGCCCAAAGAAAGGGGAAAGAAAGCCCAAAGAAAGGGGAAAGAAAGCCCAAAGAAAGGGGAAAGAAAGCCCAGAGAAAGCCCAAAGAAAGGGGAAAGAAAGGGGAAAGAAAGCCCAAAGAAAGTGGAGAGAAAGCCCAAAGAAAGCCCAAAGAAAGGGGAAAGAAAGCCCAAAGAAAGGGGAATGACAGCCCAAAGAAAGGGGGAAGAAAGCCCAAAGAAAACCCAAAGAAAGGGGAAAGAAAGCGCAAAGAAAGCCCAAAGAAAGGAGAAAGAAAGCCCAAAGAAAGGGGAAAGAAAGCCCAAAGAAAGGGGAAAGAAAGCCCAAAGAAAGCCCAAAGAAAGGGGAAAGAAAGCCCAAAGAAAGGGGAAAGAAAGCTCAAAGAAAGCCCAAAGAAAGGGGAAAGAAAGCCCAAAGAAAGGGGAAAGAAAGCCCAAAGAAAGGGGAAAGAAAGCCCAAAGAAAGGGGAAAGAAAGCCCAAAGAAAGGGGAAAGAAAGCCCAGAGAAAGCCCAAAGAAAGCCCAAAGAAAGCCCAAAGAAAGGGGAAAGAAAGGGGAAAGAAAACCCAAAGAAAGCCCAAAGAAAGCCCAAGGAAAGCCCAAAGAAAGGGGAAAGAAACCCCAAAGAAAGGGGAAAGAAAGCCCAAAGAAAGCCCAAAGAAAGCCCAAAGAAAGCCCAAAGAAAGCACACAGAAAGGGGAAAGAAAGCCCAAAGAAAGGGAAAGAAAGCCCAAAGAAAGCCCAAAGAAAGCCCAAAGAAAACCCAAAGAAAGCCCAAATAAAGCCCAAAGAAACCCAAAGAAAGGGGAAAGAAAGCCCAAAGAAAGGGGAATGACAGCCCAATGAAAGCACAAAGAAAGCCCATAGAAAGCCCAAAGAAAGCCCAAAGAAAGGGGAAAGAAAGGGGAAAGAAAGCCAAAGAAAGGGGAAAGAAAGGGGAAAGAAAGCCCAAAGAAAGCCCAAAGAAAGCCCAAAGAAAGTGGAAAGAAAGGGGAAAGAAAGCCCAAAGAAAGCCCAAAGAAAGCCCAAGGAAAGCCCAAAGAAAGGGGAAAGAAAGCCCAAAGAAAGGGGAATGACAGCCCAAAGAAAGGGGAAAGAAAGCCCAAAGAAAGGGGAAAGAAAGCCCAAAGAAAGGGGAAAGAAAGCCCAAAGAATGGGGAAAGAAAGCCCAAGAAAGCCCAAAGAAAGCCCAAAGAAAGTGGAAAGAAAGGGGAAAGAAAGCCCAAAGAAAGCCCAAAGAATTGGGAAAGAAAGCCCAAAGAAAGGGGAAAGAAAGCCCAAAGAAAGCCCAAAGAAAGCCCAAAGAAAGCCCAAAGAAAGCCCAAAGAAAGCCCAAAGAAAGCCCAAAGAAAGCCCAAAGAAAGCCCAAAGAAAGGGGAAAGAAAGCCAAAGAAAGGGGAATGACAGCCCCAAAGAAAGCCCAAAGAAAGCCCAAAGAAAGCCCAAAGAAAGCCCAAAGAAAGCCCAAAGAAAGGGGAAAGAAAGGGGAAAGAAAGCCCAAAGAAAGGGGAAAGAAAGGCAAAGAAAGCCCAAAGAAAGCCCAAAGAAAGCCCAAAGAAAGTGGAAAGAAAGGGGAAAGAAAGCCCAAAGAATGCCCAAGGAAAGCCCAAGGAAAGCCCAAAGAAAGGGGAAAGAAAGCCCAAAGAAAGGGGAATGACAGCCCAAAGAAAGGGGAAAGAAAGCCCAAAGAAAGGGGAAAGAAAGCCCAAAAAAAGGGGAAAGAAAGCCCAAAGAAAGGGGAAAGAAAGCCCAAGAAAGCCCAAAGAAAGCGGAAAGAAAGGGGAAAGAAAGCCCAAAGAAAGCACAAAGAAAGCCCAAGGAAAGCCCAAAGAAAGTGGAAAGAAAGCCCAAAGAAAGGGGAAAGAAAGCCCAAAGAAATCCCAAAGAAAGCCTAAAGAAAGCTCAAAGAAAGGGGAAAGAAATCCCAAAGAAAGGGGAAAGAAAGCCCAAAGAAAGCCCAAAGAAAGCCCATATAATGGGGAAAGAAAGGGGAAAGAAAGCCCAAAGAAAGGGGAAAGAAAGCAAAAAGAGAGCCCAAGGAAAGGGGAAAGAAATGGGAAAGAAAGCCCAAAGAAAAGGGAAATAAAGCCCAAAGAAATGGGAAAGAAAGCCCAAAGAAAGGGGAAAGAAAGGGGAAAGAAAGCCAAAAGAAAGGGGAAAGAAAGGGGAAAGAAAGCCCAAAGAAAGCCCAAAGAAAGGGGAAAGAAAGCCCAAAGAAACCCCAAAGAAAGGGGAAAGAAAGCCCAAAGAAAGGGGAAAGAACGCCCAAGGAAAGGGGAAAGAAAGCCCAAAGAAAGGGGAAATAAAGCCCAAAGAAAGGGGAAAGAAAGCCCAAAGAAAGGGGAAAGAAAGCCCAGAGAAAGCCCAAAGAAAGGGGAAAGAAAGGGGAAAGAAAGCCCAAAGAAAGGGGAAAGAAAGCCAAAGAAAGGGGAAAGAAAGCCCAAAGAAAGGGGAAAGAAAGCCCAAAGAAAGGGGAAAGAAAGCCCAGAGAAATCCCAAAGAAAGCCCAAAGAAAGCCCAAAGAAAGGGGAAAGAAAGCCCAAAGAAAGGGGAATGACAGCCCAAAGAAAGGGGAAAGAAAGCCCAAAGAAAGGGGATAGAAAGCCCAAAGAAAGCCCAAAGAAAGCCCAAAGAAAGTGGAAAGAAAGCCCAAAGAAAGCCCAAAGAAAGCCCAAAGAAAGCTCAAGGAAAACCCAAAGAAAGGGGAAAGAAAGCCCAAAGAAAGGGGAATGACAGCCCAAAGAAAGGGGAAAGAAAGCCCAAAGAAAGGGAAAGAAAGCCCAAAGAAAGCCCAAAGAAAGCCCAAAGAAAGCCCAAAGAAAGTGGAAAGAAAGGGGAAAGAAAGCCCAAAGAAAGCCCAAGGAAAGCCCAAAGAAAGGGGAAAGAAAGCCCAAAGAAAGGGGAATGACCGCCCAAAGAAAGGGGAAAGAAAGCCCAAAGAAAGGGGAAAGAAAGCGCAAAGAAAGGAGAAAGAAAGCCCAAAGAAAGGGGAAAGAAAGGGGAAAGAAAGCCCAAAGAAAGGGGAAAGAAAGCCCAAAGAAAGGGGAAAGAAAGCCCAAAGAAAGGGGAAAGAAAGCCCAGAGAAAGCCCAAAGAAAGCCCAAAGAAAGCCCAAAGAAAGCCCAAAGAAAGCCCAAAGAAAAGGGAAAGAAAGCCCGAAGAAAGGGGAAAGAAAGCCCAAAGAAAGGGGGAAGAAAGCCCAAAGAAAGGGGAAAGAAAGCGCAATGAAAGGGGAAAGAAAGCCCAAAGAAAGGGGAAATAAAGCCCATAGAAAGGGGAAAGAAAGCCTAAAGAAAGGGGGAAGAAAGCCCAGAGAAATCCCAAAGAAAGCCCAAAGAAAGCCCAAAGAAAAGGGAAAGAAAGCCCAAAGAATGGGGAAAGAAAGCCCAAAGAAAGGGGAATGACAGCCCAAAGAAAGGGGAAAGAAAGCCCAAAGAAAGGGGAAAGAAAGCCCAAAGAAAGCCCAAAGAAAGCCCAAAGAAAGTGGAAAGAAAGGGGAAAGAAAGCCCAAAGAAAGGCCAAAGAAAGCTCAAGGAAAGCCCAAAGAAAGGGGAAAGAAAGCCCAAAGAAAGGGGAATGACAGCCCAAAGAAAGGGGAAAGAAAGCCCAAAGAAAGGGGAAAGAAAGCCCAAAGAAAGGGGAAAGAAGCCCAAAGAAAGCCCAAAGAAAGCCCAAAGAAAGCCCAAAGAAAGTGGAAAGAAAGGGGAAAGAAAGCCCAAAGAAAGGGAATGACAGCCCAAAGAAAGGGGAAAGAAAGCCAAAGAAAGGGGAAAGAAAGCCCAAAGAAAGGAGAAAGAAAGCCCAAAGAAAGGGGAAAGAAAGGGGAAAGAAAGCCCAAAGAAAGGGGAAAGAAAGGGGAAAGAAAGCCCAAAGAAAGCCCAAAGAAAGGGGAAAGAAAGCCCAAAGAAATCCCAAAGAAATGGGAAAGAAAGCCCAAAGAAACCCCAAAGAAAGGGGAAAGAAAGCCCAAAGAAAGGGGAAAGAAAGCGCAATGAAAGGGGAAAGAAAGCCCAAAGAAAGGGAAATAAAGCCCAAAGAAAGGGGAAAGAAAGCCCAAAGAAAGGGGGGAAGAAAGCCAAAGAAAGCCCAAAGAAAGGGGAAAGAAAGGGGACAGAAAGCCCAAAGAAAGCCCAAAGAAAGGGGAAAGAAAGCCCAAAGAAAGCCCAAAGAAAGGGGAAAGAAAGCGCGAAGAAAGCCCAAAGAAAGGGGAAAGAAAGCCCAAAGAAAGGGGAAAGAAAGTCCAAGGAAAGGGGAAAGAAAGCCCAAAGAAAGGGGAAAGACACCCCAAAGAAAGCCCAAAGAAAGGGGAAAGAAAGCCCAAAGAAAGGGAAGAAAGCTCAAAGAAAGCCCAAAGAAATGGGAAAGAAAGCCAAAGAAAGGGGAAAGAAAGCCCAAAGAAAGGGGAAAGAAAGCCCAAAGAAAGGGGAAAGAAAGCCCAAAGAAAGGGGAAAGAAAGCCCAAAGAAAGGGGAATGACAGCCCAAAGAAAGGGAAAGAAAGCCCCAAAGAAAGGGGAAAAAAAGCCAAAGAAAGGGGAAAGAAAGCCCAAAGAAAGTGGAAAGAAAGGGGAAAGAAAACCAAAGAAAGCCCAAAGAAAGCCAAGGAAAGCCCAAAGAAAGGGGAAAGAAAACCCAAAGAAAGGGAAAGAAAGCCCAAAGAAAGGGGAAAGGAAAGCACAAAGAAAGCCCAAAGAAAGCCCAAAGAAAGGGGAAAGAAAATGGAAAGAAAGGGGAAAGAAAGCCCAAAGAAAGCCCAAGGAAAGCCCAAAGAAAGGGAAAGAAAGCCCAAAGAAAGGGGAATGACCGCCCAAAGAAAGGGGAAAGAAAGCCCAAAGAAAGGGGAAAGAAAGCGCAAAGAAGGAGAAAGAAAGCCCAAAGAAAGGGGAAAGAAAGGGGAAAGAAAGCCAAAAAAAGGGGAAAGAAAGCCCAAAGAAAGGGGAAAGAAAGCCCAAAGAAAGCGGAAAGAATTCCCAGAGAAAGCCCAAAGAAAGCCCAAAGAAAGCCCAAAGAAAGCCCAAAGAAAAGGAAAGAAAGCCCGAAGAAAGGGGAAAGAAAGCACAAAGAAAGGGGGAAGAAAGCCCAAAGAAAGCCCAAAGAAAGGGGAAAGAAAGCGCAATGAAAGGGGAAAGAAAGCCCAAAGAAAGGGGAAATAAAGCCCATAGAAAGGGGAAAGAAAGCCCAAAGAAAGGGGGAAGAAAGCCCAGAGAAATCCCAAAGAAAGCCCAAAGAAAGCCCAAAGAAAAGGGAAAGAAAGCCCAAAGAATGGGGAAAGAAAGCCCAAAGAAAGGGGAATGACAGTCCAAAGAAAGGGGAAAGAAAGCCCAAAGAAAGGGGAAAGAAAGCCCAAAGAAAGCCCAAAGAAAGCCCAAAGAAAGTGGAAAGAAAGGGGAAAGAAAGCCCAAAGAAAGGCAAAGAAAGCTCAAGGAAAGCCCAAAGAAAGGGGAAAGAAAGCCCAAAGAAAGGGGAATGACAGCCCAAAGAAAGGGGAAAGAAAGCCCAAAGAAAGGGGAAAGAAAGCCCAAAGAAAGGGGAAAGAAAGCCCAAAGAAAGCCCAAAGAAAGCCCAAAGAAAGCCCAAAGAAAGTGGAAAGAAAGCCCAAAGAAAGGGGAATGACAGCCCAAAGAAAGGGGAAAGAAAGCCCAAAGAAAGGGGAAAGAAAGCCCAAAGAAAGGAGAAAGAAAGCCCAAAGAAAGGGGAAAGAAAGGGGAAAGAAAGCCCAAAGAAAGCCCAAAGAAAGGGGAAAGAAAGCCCAAAGAAACCCCAAAGAAAGGGGAAAGAAAGCCCAAAGAAAGCCCAAAGAAAGGGGAAAGAAAGCCCAAAGAAAGGGGAAAGAAAGCGCAATGAAAGGGGAAAGAAAGCCCAAAGAAAGGGGAAATAAAGCCCAAAGAAAGGGGAAAGAAAGCCCAAAGAAAGGGGGAAGAAAGCCCAAAGAAAGCCCAAAGAAAGGGGAAAGAAAGGGGACAGAAAGCCCAAAGAAAGCCCAAAGAAAGGGGAAAGAAAGCCTAAAGAAAGCCCAAAGAAAGGGGAAAGAAAGCGCGAAGAAAGCCCAAAGAAAGGGGAAAGAAAGCCCAAAGAAAGGGGAAAGAAAGTCCAAGGAAAGGGGAAAGAAAGCCCAAAGAAAGGGGAAAGACACCCCAAAGAAAGCCAAAGAAAGGGGAAAGAAAGCCCAAAGAAAGGGGAAAGAAAGCTCAAAGAAAGCCCAAAGAAATGGGAAAGAAAGCCCAAAGAAAGGGGAAAGAAAGCCCAAAGAAAGGGGAAAGAAAGCCCAAAGAAAGGGGAAAGAAAGCCCAAAGAAAGGGGAAAGAAAGCCCAAAGAAAGGGGAATGACAGCCAAAGAAAGGGGAAAGAAAGCCCAAAGAAAGGGGAAAGAAAGCCCAAAGAAAGGGGAAAGAAAGCCCAAAGAAAGTGGAAAGAAAGGGGAAAGAAAACCAAAGAAAGCCCAAAGAAAGCCCAAGGAAAGCCCAAAGAAAGGGGAAAGAAAACCCAAAGAAAGGGAAAGAAAGCCCAAAGAAAGCCCAAAGAAAGCCCAAAGAAAGCCCACAGAAAGGGGAAAGAAAGCCCAAAGAAAGGGGAAAGAAAGCTCAAAGAAAGCCCAAAGAAAGGGGAAAGAAAGCCCAAAGAAAGGGGAAAGAAGGGGAAAGAAAGCCAAAAGAAAGGGGAAAGAAGCCCAAAGAAAGCCCAAAGAAAGCCCAAATAAATGGGAAAGAAAGGGGAAAGAAAGCCCAAAGAAAGGGGAAAGAAAGCGCAAAGAAAGGAGAAAGAAAGCCCAAAGAAAGGGGAAAGAAAGGGGAAAGAAAGCCAAAAAAAAGGGGAAAGAAAGCCCAAAGAAAGGGGAAAGAAAGCCCAAAGAAAGGGGAAAGAATTCCCAGAGAAAGCCCAAAGAAAGCCCAAAGAAAGCCCAAAGAAAGCCCAAAGAAAAGGGAAAGAAAGCCCGAAGAAAGGGGAAAGAAAGCACAAAGAAAGGGGGAAGAAAGCCCAAAGAAAGCCCAAAGAAAGGGGAAAGAAAGCGCAATGAAAGGGGAAAGAAAGCCCAAAGAAAGGGGAAATAAAGCCCATAGAAAGGGGAAAGAAAGCCCAAAGAAAGGGGGAAGAAAGCCCAGAGAAATCCCAAAGAAAGCCCAAAGAAAGCCCAAAGAAAAGGGAAAGAAAGCCCAAAGAATGGGGAAAGAAAGCCCAAAGAAAGGGGAATGACAGTCCAAAGAAAGGGGAAAGAAAGCCCAAAGAAAGGGGAAAGAAAGCCCAAAGAAAGCCCAAAGAAGTGGAAAGAAAGGGGAAAGAAAGCCCAAAGAAAGGCCAAAGAAAGCTCAAGGAAAGCCCAAAGAAAGGGGAAAGAAAGCCCAAAGAAAGGGGAATGACAGCCCAAAGAAAGGGGAAAGAAAGCCCAAAGAAAGGGGAAAGAAAGCCCAAAGAAAGGGGAAAGAAGCCCAAAGAAAGCCCAAAGAAAGCCCAAAGAAAGCCCAAAGAAAGTGGAAAGAAAGGGGAAAGAAAGCCCAAAGAAAGGGGAATGACAGCCCAAAGAAAGGGGAAAGAAAGCCCAAAGAAAGGGGAAAGAAAGCCCAAAGAAAGGAGAAAGAAAGCCCAAAGAAAGGGGAAAGAAAGGGGAAAGAAAGCCCAAAGAAAGGGGAAAGAAAGGGGAAAGAAAGCCCAAAGAAAGCCCAAAGAAAGGGGAAAGAAAGCCCAAAGAAACCCCAAAGAAATGGGAAAGAAAGCCCAAAGAAAGGGGAAAGAAAGCGCAATGAAAGGGGAAAGAAAGCCCAAAGAAAGGGGAAATAAAGCCCATAGAAAGGGGAAAGAAAGCCTAAAGAAAGGGGGAAGAAAGCCAGAGAAATCCCAAAGAAAGCCCAAAGAAAGCCCAAAGAAAAGGGAAAGAAAGCCCAAAGAATGGGGAAAGAAAGCCCAAAGAAAGGGGAATGACAGCCCAAAGAAAGGGGAAAGAAAGCCCAAAGAAAGGGGAAAGAAAGCCCAAAGAAAGCCCAAAGAAAGCCCAAAGAAAGTGGAAAGAAAGGGGAAAGAAAGCCCAAAGAAAGGCCAAAGAAAGCTCAAGGAAAGCCCAAAGAAAGGGGAAAGAAAGCCCAAAGAAAGGGAATGACAGCCCAAAGAAAGGGGAAAGAAAGCCCAAAGAAAGGGGAAAGAAAGCCCAAAGAAAGGGGAAAGAAGCCCAAAGAAAGCCCAAAGAAAGCCCAAAGAAAGCCCAAAGAAAGTGGAAAGAAAGGGGAAAGAAAGCCCAAAGAAAGGGGAATGACAGCCAAAGAAAGGGGAAAGAAAGCCCAAAGAAAGGGAAAGAAAGCCCAAAGAAAGGAGAAAGAAAGCCCAAAGAAAGGGGAAAGAAAGGGGAAAGAAAGCCCAAAGAAAGGGGAAAGAAAGGGGAAAGAAAGCCCAAAGAAAGCCCAAAGAAAGGGGAAAGAAAGCCCAAAGAAACCCCAAAGAAATGGGAAAGAAAGCCCAAAGAAACCCCAAAGAAAGGGGAAAGAAAGCCCAAAGAAAGGGGAAAGAAAGCGCAATGAAAGGGGAAAGAAAGCCAAAGAAAGGGGAAATAAAGCCCAAAGAAAGGGGAAAGAAAGCCCAAAGAAAGGGGGAAGAAAGCCAAAGAAAGCCCAAAGAAAGGGGAAAGAAAGGGGACAGAAAGCCAAAGAAAGCCCAAAGAAAGGGAAAGAAAGCCCAAAGAAAGCCCAAAGAAAGGGGAAAGAAAGCGCGAAGAAAGCCCAAAGAAAGGGGAAAGAAAGCCCAAAGAAAGGGGAAAGAAAGTCCAAGGAAAGGGGAAAGAAAGCCCAAAGAAAGGGGAAAGACACCCCAAAGAAAGCCCAAAGAAAGGGGAAAGAAAGCCCAAAGAAAGGGGAAGAAAGCTCAAAGAAAGCCCAAAGAAATGGGAAAGAAAGCCCAAAGAAAGGGGAAAGAAAGCCCAAAGAAAGGGGAAAGAAAGCCCAAAGAAAGGGGAAAGAAAGCCCAAAGAAAGGGGAAAGAAAGCCCAAAGAAAGGGGAATGACAGCCCAAAGAAAGGGGAAAGAAAGCCCAAAGAAAGGGGAAAAAAAGCCCAAAGAAAGGGGAAAGAAAGCCCAAAGAAAGTGGAAAGAAAGGGGAAAGAAAACCAAAGAAAGCCCAAAGAAAGCCCAAGAAAGCCCAAAGAAAGGGGAAAGAAAACCCAAAGAAAGGGAAAGAAAGCCCAAAGAAAGGGGAAAGAAAGCACAAAGAAAGCCCAAAGAAAGCCCAAAGAAAGGGGAAAGAAAATGGAAAGAAAGGGGAAAGAAAGCCCAAAGAAAGCCCAAGGAAAGCCCAAAGAAAGGGGAATGAAAGCCCAAAGAAAGGGGAATGACCGCCCAAAGAAAGGGGAAAGAAAGCCCAAAGAAAGGGAAAGAAAGCGCAAAGAAAGGAGAAAGAAAGCCCAAAGAAAGGGGAAAGAAAGGGGAAAGAAAGCCAAAAAAAAGGGGAAAGAAAGCCCAAAGAAAGGGGAAAGAAAGCCCAAAGAAAGCGGAAAGAATTCCCAGAGAAAGCCAAAGAAAGCCCAAAGAAAGCCCAAAGAAAGCCCAAACAAAAGGGAAAGAAAGCCCGAAGAAAGGGGAAAGAAAGCACAAAGAAAGGGGGAAGAAAGCCCAAAGAAAGCCCAAAGAAAGGGGAAAGAAAGCGCAATGAAAGGGGAAAGAAAGCCCAAAGAAAGGGGAAATAAAGCCCATAGAAAGGGGAAAGAAAGCCCAAAGAAAGGGGGAAGAAAGCCCAGAGAAATCCCAAAGAAAGCCCAAAGAAAGCCCAAAGAAAAGGGAAAGAAAGCCCAAAGAATGGGGAAAGAAAGCCCAAAGAAAGGGGAATGACAGTCCAAAGAAAGGGGAAAGAAAGCCCAAAGAAAGGGAAAGAAAGCCAAAGAAAGCCCAAAGAAAGCCCAAAGAAAGTGGAAAGAAAGGGGAAAGAAAGCCCAAAGAAAGGCCAAAGAAAGCTCAAGGAAAGCCCAAAGAAAGGGGAAAGAAAGCCCAAAGAAAGGGAATGACAGCCCAAAGAAAGGGGAAAGAAAGCCCAAAGAAGGGGAAAGAAAGCCCAAAGAAAGGGGAAAGAAAGCCCAAAGAAAGCCCAAAGAAAGCCCAAAGAAAGCCCAAAGAAAGTGGAAAGAAAGCCCAAAGAAAGGGGAATGACAGCCCAAAGAAAGGGGAAAGAAAGCCCAAAGAAAGGGGAAAGAAAGCCCAAAGAAAGGAGAAAGAAAGCCCAAAGAAAGGGGAAAGAAAGGGGAAAGAAAGCCCAAAGAAAGCCCAAAGAAAGGGGAAAGAAAGCCCAAAGAAACCCCAAAGAAAGGGGAAAGAAAGCCCAAAGAAAGCCAAAGAAAGGGAAAGAAAGCCAAAGAAAGGGGAAAGAAAGCGCAATGAAAGGGGAAAGAAAGCCCAAAGAAAGGGGAAATAAAGCCCAAAGAAAGCCCAAAGAAAGGGGAAAGAAAGCCCAAAGAAAGGGGGAAGAAAGCCCAAAGAAAGCCCAAAGAAAGGGGAAAGAAAGGGGACAGAAAGCCCAAAGAAAGCCCAAAGAAAGGGGAAAGAAAGCCTAAAGAAAGCCCAAAGAAAGGGGAAAGAAAGCGCGAAGAAAGCCCAAAGAAAGGGGAAAGAAAGCCCAAAGAAAGGGGAAAGAAAGTCCAAGGAAAGGGGAAAGAAAGCCCAAAGAAAGGGGAAAGACACCCCAAAGAAAGCCCAAAGAAAGGGGAAAGAAAGCCCAAAGAAGGGGAAAGAAAGCTCAAAGAAAGCCCAAAGAAATGGGAAAGAAAGCCCAAAGAAAGGGGAAAGAAAGCCCAAAGAA
Organism: Columba livia; assembly: GCF_036013475.1. NCBI lineage: Eukaryota > Metazoa > Chordata > Aves > Columbiformes > Columbidae > Columba > Columba livia. The sequence goes on from NW_027043126.1 coordinate 30,189, forward strand.
AGGGGAAAGAAAGCCCAAAGAAAGGGGAAAGAAAGCCCAAAGAAAGGGAAAGAAAGCCCAAAGAAAGGGGAATGACAGCCCAAAGAAAGGGGAAAGAAAGCCCAAAGAAAGGGGAAAGAAAGCCCAAAGAAAGGGGAAAGAAAGCCCAAAGAAAGTGGAAAGAAAGGGGAAGAAAACCAAAGAAAGCCCAAAGAAAGCCCAAGGAAAGCCCAAAGAAAGGGGAAAGAAAACCCAAAGAAAGGGGAAAGAAAGCCCAAAGAAAGCCCAAAGAAAGCCCAAAGAAAGCCCACAGAAAGGGGGAAAGAAAGCCCAAAGAAAGGGGAAAGAAAGCTCAAAGAAAGCCCAAAGAAAGGGGAAAGAAAGCCCAAAGAAAGGGGAAAGAAAGGGGAAAGAAAGCCAAAAGAAAGGGGAAAGAAAGCCCAAAGAAAGCCCAAAGAAAGCCCAAATAAATGGAAAGAAAGGGGAAAGAAAGCCCAAAGAAAGGGGAAAGAAAGCGCAAAGAAAGGAGAAAGAAAGCCCAAAGAAAGGGGAAAGAAAGGGGAAAGAAAGCCAAAAAAAAGGGGAAAGAAAGCCCAAAGAAAGGGGAAAGAAAGCCCAAAGAAAGGGGAAAGAATTCCCAGAGAAAGCCCAAAGAAAGCCCAAAGAAAGCCCAAAGAAAGCCCAAAGAAAAGGGAAAGAAAGCCCGAAGAAAGGGGAAAGAAAGCACAAAGAAAGGGGGAAGAAAGCCCAAAGAAAGCCCAAAGAAGGGGAAAGAAAGCGCAATGAAAGGGGAAAGAAAGCCCAAAGAAAGGGGAAATAAAGCCCATAGAAAGGGGAAAGAAAGCCCAAAGAAAGGGGGAAGAAAGCCCAGAGAAATCCCAAAGAAAGCCCAAAGAAAGCCCAAAGAAAAGGGAAAGAAAGCCCAAAGAATGGGGAAAGAAAGCCCAAAGAAAGGGGAATGACAGTCCAAAGAAAGGGGAAAGAAAGCCCAAAGAAAGGGGAAAGAAAGCCCAAAGAAAGCCCAAAGAAAGCCCAAAGAAAGTGGAAAGAAAGGGGAAAGAAAGCCCAAAGAAAGGCCAAAGAAAGCTCAAGGAAAGCCCAAAGAAAGGGGAAAGAAAGCCCAAAGAAAGGGGAATGACAGCCCAAAGAAAGGGGAAAGAAAGCCCAAAGAAAGGGGAAAGAAAGCCCAAAGAAAGGGGAAAGAAAGCCCAAAGAAAGCCCAAAGAAAGCCCAAAGAAAGCCCAAAGAAAGTGGAAAGAAAGCCCAAAGAAAGGGGAATGACAGCCCAAAGAAAGGGGAAAGAAAGCCCAAAGAAAGGGGAAAGAAAGCCCAAAGAAAGGAGAAAGAAAGCCCAAAGAAAGGGGAAAGAAAGGGGAAAGAAAGCCCAAAGAAAGCCCAAAGAAAGGGGAAAGAAAGCCCAAAGAAAGGGGAAAGAAAGCGCAATGAAAGGGGAAAGAAAGCCCAAAGAAAGGGGGAAATAAAGCCCAAAGAAAGGGGAAAGAAAGCCCAAAGAAAGGGGGAAGAAAGCCCAAAGAAAGCCCAAAGAAAGGGGAAAGAAAGGGGACAGAAAGCCCAAAGGAAGCCCAAAGAAAGGGGAAAGAAAGCCTAAAGAAAGCCCAAAGAAAGGGGAAAGAAAGCGCGAAGAAAGCCCAAAGAAAGGGGAAAGAAAGCCCAAAGAAAGGGGAAAGAAAGTCCAAGGAAAGGGGAAAGAAAGCCCAAAGAAAGGGGAAAGACACCCCAAAGAAAGCCCAAAGAAAGGGGAAAGAAAGCCCAAAGAAAGGGGAAAGAAAGCCCAAAGAAAAGGGGAAAGAAAGCCCAAAGAAAGGGAATGACAGCCCAAAGAAAGGGGAAAGAAAGCCCAAAGAAAGGGGAAAGAAAGCCCAAAGAAAGGGGAAAGAAAGCCCAAAGAAAGTGGAAAGAAAGGGGAAAGAAAACCACAGAAAGCCTAAAGAAAGCCAAGGAAAGCCCAAAGAAAGGGGAAAGAAAACCCAAAGAAAGGGGAAAGAAAGCCCAAAGAAAGCCCAAAGAAAGCCCAAAGAAAGCCCAAAGAAAAGGGAAAGAAAGCCCAAAGAATGGGGAAAGAAAGCCCAAAGAAAGGGGAATGACAGTCCAAAGAAAGGGGGGGAAAGAAAGCCAAAGAAAGGGGAAAGAAAGCCCAAAGAAAGCCCAAAGAAAGCCCAAAGAAAGTGGAAAGAAAGGGGAAAGAAAGCCCAAAGAAAGGCCAAAGAAAGCTCAAGGAAAGCCCAAAGAAAGGGGAAAGAAAGCCAAAGAAAGGGGAATGACAGCCCAAAGAAAGGGGAAAGAAAGCCCAAAGGAAAGGGGAAAGAAAGCCCAAAGAAAGGGGAAAGAAAGCCCAAAGAAAGCCCAAAGAAAGCCAAAGAAAGCCCAAAGAAAATGGAAAGAAAGCCCAAAGAAAGGGGAATGACAGCCCAAAGAAAGGGGAAAGAAAGCCCAAAGAAAGGGGAAAGAAAGCCCAAAGAAAGGAGAAAGAAAGCCCAAAGAAAGGGGAAAGAAATGGGAAAGAAAGCCCAAAGAAACCCCAAAGAAAGGGGAAAGAAAGCCCAAAGAAAGGGGAAAGAAAGCGCAATGAAAGGGGAAAGAAAGCCCAAAGAAAGGGGAAATAAAGCCCAAAGAAAGGGGAAAGAAAGCCCAAAGAAAGGGGGAAGAAAGCCCAAAGAAAGCCCAAAGAAAGGGGAAAGAAAGGGGACAGAAAGCCCAAAGAAAGCCCAAAGAAAGGGGAAAGAAAGCCTAAAGAAAGCCCAAAGAAAGGGGAAAGAAAGCGCGAAGAAAGCCCAAAGAAAGGGGAAAGAAAGCCCAAAGAAAGGGGAAAGAAAGTCCAAGGAAAGGGGAAAGAAAGCCCAAAGAAAGGGGAAAGACACCCCAAAGAAAGCCCAAAGAAAGGGGAAAGAAAGCCCAAAGAAAGGGGAAAGAAAGCTCAAAGAAAGCCCAAAGAAATGGGAAAGAAAGCCCAAAGAAAGGGGAAAGAAAGCCCAAAGAAAGGGGAAAGAAAGCCCAAAGAAAGGGGAAAGAAAGCCCAAAGAAAGGGGAAAGAAAGCCCAAAGAAAGGGGAATGACAGCCCAAAGAAAGGGGAAAGAAAGCCCAAAGAAAGGGGAAAGAAAGCCCAAAGAAAGGGGAAAGAAAGCCCAAAGAAAGTGGAAAGAAAGGGGAAAGAAAACCAAAGAAAGCCCAAAGAAAGCCCAAGGAAAGCCCAAAGAAAGGGGAAAGAAAACCCAAAGAAAGGGGAAAGAAAGCCCAAAGAAAGCCCAAAGAAAGCCCAAAGAAAGCCCACAGAAAGGGGAAAGAAAGCCCAAAGAAAGGGGAAAGAAAGCTCAAAGAAAGCCCAAAGAAAGGGGAAAGAAAGCCCAAAGAAAGGGGAAAGAAAGGGGAAAGAAAGCCAAAAGAAAGGGGAAAGAAAGCCCAAAGAAAGCCCAAAGAAAGCCCAAATAAATGGGAAAGAAAGGGGAAAGAAAGCCCAAAGAAAGGGGAAAGAAAGCAAAAAAGAGAGCCCAAGGAAAGGGGAAAGAAAGGGGAAAGAAAGCCCAAAGAAAGGGGAAAGAAAGCCCAAAGAAAGGGGAAAGAAAGCCCAAAGAAAGGGGAAAGAAAGGGGAAAGAAAGCCAAAAGAAAGGGGAAAGAAAGGGGAAAGAAAGCCCAAAGAAAGCCCAAAGAAAGGGGAAAGAAAGCCAAAGAAACCCCAAAGAAAGGGGAAAGAAAGCCCAAAGAAACCCCAAAGAAAGGGGAAAGAACGCCCAAGGAAAGGGGAAAGAAAGCCCAAAGAAAGGGGAAATAAAGCCCAAAGAAAGGGGAAAGAAAGCCCAAAGAAAGGGGAAAGAAAGCCCAGAGAAAGCCCAAAGAAAGGGGAAAGAAAGGGGAAAGAAAGCCCAAAGAAAGGGGAAAGAAAGCCCAAAGAAAGTGGAGAGAAAGCCCAAAGAAAGCCCAAAGAAAGGGGAAAGAAAGCCCAAAGAAAGGGGAAAGAAAGCCCAAAGAAAGGGGAAAGACAGCCCAAAGAAAGCCCAAAGAAAGGGGAAAGAAAGCCCAAAGAAAGGGGAAAGAAAGCTCAAAGACAGCCCAAAGAAAGGGGAAAGAAAGCCCAAAGAAAGGGGAAAGAAAGCCCAAAGAAAGGGGAAAGAAAGCCCAAAGAAAGGGGAAAGAAAGCCCAGAGAAATCCCAAAGAAAGCCCAAAGAAAGCCCAAAGAAAGGGGAAAGAAAGCCCAAAGAAAGGGGAATGACAGCCCAAAGAAAGGGGAAAGAAAGCCCAAAGAAAGGGGAAAGAAAGCCCAAAGAAAGCCCAAAGAAAGCCCAAAGAAAGTGGAAAGAAAGGGGAAAGAAAGCCCAAAGAAAGGCCAAAGAAAGCTCAAGGAAAGCCCAAAGAAAGGGGAAAGAAAGCCCAAAGAAAGGGGAATGACAGCCCAAAGAAAGGGGAAAGAAAGCCCAAAGAAAGGGGAAAGAAAGCCCAAAGAAAGCCCAAAGAAAGCCCAAAGAAAGCCCAAAGAAAGCCCAAAGAAAGTGGAAAGAAAGGGGAAAGAAAGCCCAAAGAAAGCCCAAGGAAAGCCCAAAGAAAGGGGAAAGAAAGCCCAAAGAAAGGTGAATGACCGCCCAAAGAAAGGGGAAAGAAAGCCCAAAGAAAGGGGAAAGAAAGCGCAAAGAAAGGGGAAAGAAAGCCCAAAGAAAGGGGAAAGAAAGTGGAAAGAAAGCCCAAAGAAAGGGGAAAGAAAGCCCAAAGAAAGGGGAAAGAAAGCCCAAAGAAAGGGGAAAGAAAGCCCAGAGAAAGCCCAAAGAAAGCCCAAAGAAAGCCCAAAGAAAGGGGAAAGAAAGGGGAAAGAAAGCCCAAAGAAAGGGGAAAGAAAGGGCAAAGAAAGCCCAAAGAAAGCCCAAAGAAAGCCCAAAGAAAGTGGAAAGAAATGGGAAAGAAAGCCCAAAGAAAGCCCAAGGAAAGCCCAAGGAAAGCCCAAAGAAAGGGGAAAGAAATCCCAAAGAAAGGGGAATGACAGCCCAAAGAAAGGGGAAACAAAGCCCAAAGAAAGGGGAAAGAAAGCCAAAAAAAGGGGAAAGAAAGCCCAAAGAAAGGGGAAAGAAAGCCCAAGAAAGCCCAAAGAAAGCGGAAAGAAGGGGGAAAGAAAGCCCAAAGAAAGCACAAAGAAAGCCCAAGGAAAGCTCAAAGAAAGTGGAAAGAAAGCCCAAAGAAAGGGGGAAAGAAAGCCCAAAGAAATCCCAAAGAAAGCCTAAAGAAAGCTCAAAGAAAGGGGAAAGAAATCCCAAAGAAAGGGGAAAGAAAGCCCAAAGAAAGCCCAAATAAAGGGGAAAGAAAGGGGAAAGAAAGCCCAAAGAAAGGGGAAAGAAAGCCCAAGGAAAGCCCAAAGAAAGGGGAAAGAAAGCCCAAAGAAAGGGGAAAGAAAGCCCAAAGAAAGCCCAAAGAAAGCCCAAAGAAAGCCCAAAGAAATGGAAAAGAAAGCCCATAGAAAGCCCAAAGAAAGGGGAAAGGAAGCCCAAATAAAGGGGAAACAAAGCCCAAAGAAATGGGAAAGAAAGGGGAAAGAAAGCCCAAAGAAAGGGGAAAGAAAGGGGAAAGAAAAGGGAAAGAAAGCCCAAAGAAAGCCCAAAGAAATCCCAAAGAAAGGGGAAAGAAAGCCCAAAGAAAGCCCAAACAAAGGGGAAAGAAAGCCCAAAGAAAGGGGAATGACAGCCCAAAGAAAGGGGAAAGAAAGCCCAAAGAAAGGGGAAAGAAAGCCCAAAGAACGGGGAAAGAAAGCCCAAAGAAAGGGGAAAGAAATCTCAAAGAAAGCCCAAAGAAAGGGGAAAGAGAGCCCAAAGAAAGGGAAAAGAAAGCCCAAAGAAAGGGGAAAGAAAGCCCAAAGAAAGGGGAAAGAAAGCCCAAAGAAAGGGGAAAGAAAGCCCAAAGAAAGCCAAAAGAAAGGGGAAAGAAAGCCCAAAGAAAGCCCAAACAAAGGGGAAAGAAAGCCCAAAGAAAGGGGAAAGAAAGCCCAAAGAAAGGGGAAAGAAAGCCCAAAGAAAGGGGAAAGAATACCCAAAGAAAGTGGAAAGACAGCCCGAAGAAAGCCCAAAGAAAGCCCAAAGAAAGCCCAAAGAAAGCCCAAAGAAAGCCCAAACAAAGGGGAAAGAAATCCCGAAGAAAGCCCAAAGAAAGCCCAAAGAAAGCCCAAAGAAAGCCCAATCAAAGGGGAAAGAAAGCCCAAAGAAAGGGGAAAGAAAGCACAGAGAAAGGGAAAACAAAGCCCAAAGAAAGGGGAAAAAAAGCCCAAAGAAAGGGGAAAGAAAGCCCAAAGAAAGGTGAGAGAAAGCCCAAAGAAAGCCCAAAGAAAGGGGAAAGAAAGCCCAAAGAAAGGGGATAGAAAGCCCAAAGAAAGTGGAAAGAAATCCCAAAGAAAGGGGAAAGAAAGCCCAAAGAAAGGGGAAAGAGAACCCAAAGAAAAGGAAAAGAAAGCCCAAAGAAAGCCCAAAGAAAGCGGAAAGAAAGCCCAAAGAAAGCCCAAAGAAAGCCCAAAGAAAGGGGAAAGAAAGCCCAAAGAAAGGGGAAACAAAGCCCAAAGAAAGTGGAAAGAAAGCCCAAAGAAAGCCCAAAGAAAGGGGAAAGAAAGCCCAAAGAAAGGGGAAAGAAAGCCCAAAGACAGCCCAAAGAAAGGGGAAAGAAAGCCCAAAGAAAGCCCAAAGAAAGGGGAAAGACAGGGGAAAGAAAGCCCAAAGAAAGGGGAAAGAAAGCCCAAAGAAAGCCCAAAGAAAAATACCAAAGAAAGGGAAAGAAAGCCCAAGAAAGGGAAAGAAAGCCCAAAGAAAGCCCAAAGAAAGCCCAAGGAAAGCCCAAATAAAGCCCAAAGAAAGCCCAAAGAAAGCCCAAAGAAAGCCCAAAGAAAGCCCAAAGAAAGCCCAAAGAAAGGGGAAAGAAAGCCTAAAGAAAGGGAATGACAGCCCTATGAAAGCACAAGAAAGCCCGAAGAAAGCCCAAAGAAAGCCCAAAGAAAGGGGAAGAAAGGGGAAAGAAAGCCCAAAGAAAGGGGAAAGAAAGGGGAAAGAAAGCCCAAATAAAGCCCAAAGAAAGCCCAAAGAAAGTGGAAAGAAAGGGGAAAGAAAGCCCAAAGAAAGCCCAAGGAAAGCCCAAAGAAAGGGGGAAAGAAAGCCCAAAGAAAGGGGAATGACAGCCCAAAGAAAGGGGAAAGAAAGCCAAAGAAAGGGGAAAGAAAGCCCAAAGAAAGGGGAAAGAAAGCCCAAAGAAAGGGGAAAGAAAGCCCAGAAAGCCCAAAGAAAGCCCAAAGAAAGTGGAAAGAAAGGGGAAAGAAAGCCAAAGAAAGCCCAAAGAAAGGGGAAAGAAAGCCCAAAGAAAGGGGAAAGAAAGCCAAAGAAAGCCCAAATAAAGCCCAAAGAAAGCCCAAAGAAAGCCAAAGAAAGCCCCAAAGAAAGCACAAAGAAAGCCCAAAGAAAGCCCAAAGAAAGGGAATGACAGCCCAAAGAAAGCCCAAAGAAAGCCCAAAGAAAGCCCAAAGAAAGCCCAAAGACAGGGGAAAGAAAGGGGAAAGAAAGCCCAAAGAAAGGGAAAGAAAGGGGAAAGAAAGCCCAAAGAAAGCCCAAAGAAAGGGGAAGGAAAGTGCAAAAAATACCAAAGAAAGGGGAAAGAAAGCCCAAAGAAAGGGGAAAGAAAGCCCAAAGAAAGCCCAAAGAAAGCCCAAGGAAAGCCCAAATAAAGCCCAAAGAAAGCCCAAAGAAAGCCCAAAGAAAGCCCAAAGAAAGCCCAAAGAAAGCCCAAAGAAAGGGAAAGAAAGCCTAAAGAAAGGGGAATGACAGCCCTAAGAAGGCACAAAGAAAGCCAAAGAAAGCCCCAAAGAAAGCCCAAAGAAAGGGGAAAGAAAGGGGAAAGAAAGCCCAAAGAAAGGGGAAAGAAAGGGAAAGAAAGCCCGAAAGAAAGCCCAAAGAAAGCCCAAAGAAAGTGGAAAGAAAGGGGAAGAGAAAGCCCAAAGAAAGCCCAAGGAAAGCCCAAAGAAAGGGAAAGAAAGCCCAAAGAAAGGGGAATGACAGCCAAAGAAAGGGGAAAGAAAGCCCAAAGAAAGGGGAAAGAAAGCCCAAAGAAAGGGGAAAGAAAGCCCAAAGAAAGGGGAAAGAAAAGCCCAAGAGAAAGCCAAAGAAAGCCCGAAGAAAGTGGAAAGAAAGGGGAAAGAAAGCCAAAGAAAGCCCAAAGAAAGGGGAAAGAAAGCCCAAAGAAAGGGGAAAGAAAGCCCAAAGAAAGCCCAAATAAAGCCCAAAGAATCCCAAAGAAAGCCAAAGAAAGCCCAAAGAAAGCCCAAAGAAAGCCAAAGAAAGGGGAATGACAGCCCAAAGAAAGCCCAAAGAAAGCCCAAAGAAAGCCCAAAGAAAGCCCAAAGACAGGGGAAAGAAAGGGGAAAGAAAGCCCCAAAGAAAGGGGAAAGAAAGGGGGAAAGAAAGCCCAAAGAAAGCCCAAAGAAAGCCCAAAGAAAGTGGAAAGAAAGGGGAAAGAAAGCCAAAGGAAGCCCAAAGAAAGCCCAAGGAAAGCCCAAAGAAAGGGGAAAGAAAGCCCAAAGAAAGGGGAATGACAGCCCAAAGAAAGGGGAAAGAAAGCCCAAAGAAGGGGGAAAGAAAGCCCAAAAAAAGGGGAAAGAAAGCCCAAAGAAAGGGGAAAGAAAGCCAAAGAAAGCCCAAAGAAAGCCAAAGAAAGCGGAAAGAAAGGGGAAAGAAAGCCCAAAGTACGCACAAAGAAAGCCCAAGGAAAGCCCAAAGAAAGGGGAAAGAAAGCCCAAAGAAAGGGGAAAGAAAGCCCAAAGAAATCCCAAAGAAAGCCCAAAGAAAGCTCACAGAAAGGGGAAAGAAAGCCCAAAGAAAGGGGAAAGAAAGACCAAAGAAAGCCCAAAGAAAGCCCAAAGAAAGCCCAAATAAAGGGGAAAGAAAGGGAAAGAAAGCCCAAGAAAGGGGAAAGAAAGCAAAAAAGAGAGCCCAAGGAAAGGGGAAAGAAAGGGGAAAGAAAGCCCAAAGAAAGGGAAAGAAAGTCCAAAGAAAGGGGAAAGAAAGGGGAAAGAAAGCCAAAAGAAAGCGGAAAGAAAGGGGAAAGAAAGCCCAAAGAAAGCCCAAAGAAAGGGAAAGAAAGCCCAAAGAAACCCCAACGAAAGGGGAAAGAAAGGGGAAAGAAAAGCCCAAAGAAAGGGGAAAGAAAGCCAAAGAAAGGGGAAAATAAAGCCCAAAGAAAGGGGAAAGAAAGCCCAAAGAAAGGGGAAAGAAAGCCCCAGAGAAAGCCAAAGAAAGGGGAAAGAAAGGGGAAAGAAAGCCAAAGAAAGCCCAAAGAAAGGGAAAGAAAGCCCAAAGAAAGGGGAAAGAAAGCCCCAAAGTAAGGGGAAAGACAGCCCAAAGAAAGGGGAAAGAAAGCCCAAAGTAAGGGGAAAGACAGCCCAAAGAATGCCCAAAGAAAGGGGAAAGAAAGCCCAAAGAAAGGGGAAAGAAAGCTCAAAGAAAGCCCAAAGAAAGGGAAAGAAAGCCCAAAGAAAGGGAAAGAAAGCCCAAAGAAAGGGGAAAGAAAGCCCAAAGAAAGGGGAAAGAAAGCCCAGAGAAAGGGGGAAAGAAAGTCCAAAGAAAGGGAAAGAAAGCCAAAGAAAGGGGAAAGACACCCCAAAGAAAGCCCAAAGAAAGGGGAAAGAAAGCCCAAAGAAAGGGGAAAGAAAGCTCAAAGAAAGCCCAAAGAAAGGGAAAGAAAGCCCAAAGAAAGGGGAAAGAAAGCCCAAAGAAAGGGGAAAGAAAGCCCAAAGAAAGGGGAAAGAAAGCCAAAGAAAGCCCAAAGAAAGCCCAAAGAAAATGGAAAGAAAGGGGAAAGAAAGCACAAAGAAAGCCCAAAGAAAGCCCAAGGAAAGCCAAAAGAAAGGGGAAAGAAAGCCCAAAGAAAGGGGAAAGAAAGCCCAAAGAAAGCCCAAAGAAAGCCCAAAGAAATTGGACAGAAAGGGGAAAGAAAGCCAAAGAAAAGCCCAAGGAAAGCCCAAAGAAAGGGAAAGAAAGCCCAAAGGAAAGGGGAAAGACAGCCCAAAGAAAGGGGAAAGAAAGCCCAAAGAAGGGGAAAGAAAGCCCAAAGAAAGCCCAAAGAAAGCCCAAAGAAATGGGAAAGAAAGCCCAAAGAAAGGGGAAAAAAAGCCCAAAGAAAGCCCAAAGAAAGCCCAAAGAAAATGGAAAGAAAGGGGAAAGAAAGCACAAAGAAAGGGGAAATAAAGCCCAAAGAAGCCCAAAGAAAGTCCAAAGAAAGCCCACAGAAAGGGGAAAGAAAGCCCAAAGAAAGGGGAAAGAAAGCCCAAAGAAAGCCCAAAGAAAGCACAAAGAAAGGGGAAAGACAGGGGAAAGAAAGCCCAAAGAAAGGGGAAAGAAAGCCCAAAGAAAGCCCAAAGAAAGGGGAAAGAAAGTGCAAAGAAATACCAAAGAAAGGGGAAAGAAAGCCCAAAGAAAGGGGAAAGAAAGCACAAAGAAAGGGGAATGACAGCCCTAAGAAAGCGCAAAGAAAGCCCAAAGAAAGCCCAAAGAAAGCCCCAAAGAAAGGGGAAAGAAAGGGGAAAGAAGCCCAAAGAAAGGGGAAAGAAAGGGGGAAAGAAAGCCCAAAGAAAGCCCAAAGAAAGCCCAAAGAAAGGGGAAAGAAAGCCCAAAGAAAGGGGGAATGACAGCCCAAAGAAAGGGGGAAAGAAAAGCCCAAAAAAAGGGGAAAGAAAGCCCAAAGAAAGGGGAAAGAAAGCCCAAGAAAGCCCAAAGAAAGCCCAAAGAAAGCGGCAAGAAAGGGGAAGAAAGCCCAAAGAAAGCACAAAGAAAGCCCAAGGAAAGCTAAAGAAAGGGGAAAGAAAGCCCAAAGAAAGGGGAAAGAAGCCCAAAGAAATTCCAAAGAAAGCCCAAAGAAAGCTCACAGAAAGGGGAAAGAAAGCCCAAAGAAAGGGGAAAGAAAGACCAAAGAAAGCTCAAGAAAGCCCAAAGAAAGCCCAAATAAAGGGGAAAGAAAGGGGAAAGAAAGCCCAAAGAAAGGGGAAAGAAAGCAAAAAAGAGAGCCCAAGGAAAGGGGAAAGAAAGGGAAAGAAAGCCCAAAGAAAGGGGAAAGAAAGCCCAAAGAAAGGGGAAAGAAAGCCCAAAGAAAGGGGAAAGAAAGGGGAAAGAAAGCCAAAAGAAAGGGGAAAGAAAGGGTAAAGAAAGCCCAAAGAAAGCCCAAAGAAAGGGGAAAGAAAGCCCAAAGAAACCCCAAAGAAAGGGGAAAGAAAGCCCAAGAAACCCCAAAGAAAGGGGAAAGAAAGCCCAAAGAAAGGGGAAAGAAAGCCCAAGGAAAGGGGAAAGAAAGCCAAAAAAGGGGAAATAAAGCCCAAAGAAAAGGGGAAAGAAAGCCCAAAGAAAGGGGAAAGAAAGCCCAGAGAAAGCCCAAAGGAAGGGAAAGAAAGGGGAAAGAAAGCCCAAAGAAAGCCCAAAGAAAGGGGAAAGAAAGCCCAAAGAAAGGTGAAAGAAAGCCCAAAGAAAGGGGAAAGAAAGCCCAAAGAAAGGGGAAAGAAAGCCCAAAGAAAGGGGAAAGACAGCCCAAAGAAAGCCCAAAGAAAGGGGGAAAGAAAGCCCAAAGAAAGGGGAAAGAAAGCTCAAAGAAAGCCCAAAGAAAGGGAAAGAAAGCCCAAAGAAAGGGGAAAGAAAGCCCAAAGAAAGGGGAAAGAAAGCCCAAAGAAAGGGGAAAGAAAGCCCAGAGAAAGGGGAAAGAAAGTCCAAAGAAGGGGAAAGAAAGCCCAAAGAAAGGGGGGAAAGACACCCCAAAGAAAGCCCAAAGAAAAGGGAAAGAAAGCCCAAAGAAAGGGGAAAGAAAGCTCAAGGAAAGCCCAAAGAAAGGGGAAAGAAAGCCCAAAGAAAGGGGAAAGAAAGCCAAAGAAAGGGGAAAGAAAGCCCAAAGAAAGCCCAAGAAAGCCCAAAGAAAATGGAAAGAAAGGGGAAAGAAAGCACAAAGAAAGCCCAAAGAAAGCCCAAGGAAAGCCAAAAGAAAGGGGAAAGAAAGCCCAAAGAAAGGGGAAAGAAAGCCCAAAGAAAGCCAAAGAAAGCCCAAAGAAATTGGACAGAAAGGGGAAAGAAAGCCCAAAGAAAGCCCAAGGAAAGCCCAAAGAAAGGGGAAAGAAAGCCCAAAGAAAGGGGAAAGAAAGCCCAAAGAAAGCCCAAAGAAAGGGGAAAGAAAGCCCAAAGAAAGGGGAAAGAAAGCCAAAGAAAGCCCAAAGAAAGCCCAAAGAAAATGGAAAGAAAGGGGAAAGAAAGCACAAAGAAAGCCCAAAGAAAGCCCAAGGAAAGCCAAAAGAAAGGGGAAAGAAAGCCCAAAGAAAGGGGAAAGAATCCCAAAGAAAGCCCAAAGAAAGTCCAAAGAAAGCCCACAGAAGGGGAAAGAAAGCCAAAGAAAGTGGAGAGAAAGCCCAAAGAAAGCCCAAAGAAAGGGGAAAGAAAGCCCAAAGAAAGCCCAAAGAAAAGGGAAAGAAAGGGGAAAGAAAGCACAAAGAAAGGGGAAAGAAAGCCCAAAGAAAGCCCAAAGAAAGGGTAAAGAAAGCCCAAAGAAAGGGGAAAACAAAGCCCAAAGAAAGGGGAAAGAAAACCCAAAGAAAGGGGAAAGAAAGCCCAGAGAAAGCCCAAAGAAAGGGGAAAGAAGGGGAAAGAAAGCCCAAAGAAAGCCCAAAGAAAGGGGAAAGAAAGCCCAAAAAAGGGGAAAGAAAGCCCAAAGAAAGCCCAAAGAAAGCCCAAAGAAAGGGGAAAGAAAGCCCAAAGAAAGGGGAAAGACAGCCCAAAGAAAACCCAAAGAAAGGGGAAAGAAAGCCCAAAGAAAGGGGAAAGAAAGCTCAAAGAAAGCCCAAAGAAAGGGAAAGAAAGCCCAAAGAAAGTGGAAAGAAAGCCCAAAGAAAGGGGGAAAGAAAGCCAGAGAAATCCCAAAGAAAGCCCAAAGAATGCCCAAAGAAAAGGACAAGAAAGCCCAAAGAAAGGGGAAAGAAAGCCCAAAGAAAGGGGAATGACAGCCCAAAGAAAGGGGAAAGAAAGCCCAAGAAAGGGGAAAGAAAGCCCAAAGAAAGCCCAAAGAAAGCACAAAGAAAAGGGAAAGAAAGGGGAAAGAAAGCCAAAGAAAGTGGAGAGAAAGCCGAAAGAAAGCCCAAAGAAAGGGGAAAGAAAGCCCAAAGAAAGCCCAAAGAAACGGGAAAGAAAGGGGAAAGAAAGCACAAAGAAAGGGGAAAGAAAGCCCAAAGAAAGCCCAAAGAAAGCCCAAGAAAGGGGAAAGAAAGGGGGAAAGAAAGCCCAAAGAAAGTGGAGAGAAAGCCCAAAGAAAGCCCAAAGAAAGGGGAAAGAAAGCCCAAAGAAAGGGGAATGACAGCCCAAAGAAAGGGGGAAGAAAGCCCAAAGAAAGCCAAAAGAAAGGGGAAAGAAAGCGCAAAGAAAGCCCAAAGAAAGGAGAAAGAAAGCCCAAAGAAAGGGGAAAGAAAGCCCAAGAAAGGGGAAAGAAAGCCCAAAGAAAGCCCAAAGAAAGGGGAAAGAAAGGGGAAAGAAAGCCCAAAGAAAGTGGAGAGAAAGCCCAAAAGAAAGCCCAAAGAAAGGGGAAAGAAAGCCCAAAGAAAGGGGAATGACAGCCCAAAGAAAGGGGGAAGAAAGCCCAAAGAAAGCCCAAAGAAAGGGGAAAGAAAGCGCAAAGAAAGCCCAAAGAAAGGAGAAAGAAAGCCCAAAGAAAGGGGAAAGAAAGCCCAAATAAAGGGGAAAGAAAGCCCAAAGAAAGCCCAAAGAAAGGGGAAAGAAAGCCCAAAGAAAGGGGAAAGAAAGCTCAAAGAAAGCCCAAAGAAAGGGGAAAGAAAGCCCAAAGAAAGGGGAAAGAAAGCCCAAAGAAAGGGGAAAGAAAGCCCAAAGAAAGGGGAAAGAAAGCCCAAAGAAAGGGGAAAGAAAGCCCAGAGAAAGCCCAAAGAAAGCCCAAAGAAAGCCCAAAGAAAGGGAAAGAAAGGGGAAAGAAAACCCAAAGAAAGCCCAAAGAAAGCCCAAGGAAAGCCCAAAGAAAGGGGAAAGAAACACCAAAGAAAGGGGAAAGAAAGCCAAAGAAAGCCCAAAGAAAGCCCAAAGAATGCCCAAAGAAAGCACACAGAAAGGGGAAAGAAAGCCCAAAGAAAGGGGAAAGAAAGCCTAAAGAAAGCCCAAAGAAAGCCAAAGAAAACCCAAAGAAAGCCCAAATAAAGCCCAAAGAAAGCCAAAGAAAGGGGAAAGAAAGCCCAAAGAAAGGGGAATGACAGCCCAAAGAAAGCACAAAGAAAGCCCATAGAAAGCCCAAAGAAAGCCCAAAGAAAGGGGAAAGAAAGGGGAAAGAAAGCCCAAAGAAAGGGAAAGAAAGGGGAAAGAAAGCCCAAAGAAAGCCCAAAGAAAGCCCAAAGAAAGTGGAAAGAAAGGGAAAGAAAGCCAAAGAAAGCCCAAAGAAAGCCCAAGGAAAGCCCAAAGAAAGGGGAAAGAAAGCCCAAAGAAAGGGGAATGACAGCCCAAAGAAAGGGGAAAGAAAGCCCAAAGAAAGGGGGAAAGAAAGCCCAAAGAAAAGGGGAAAGAAAGCCCAAAGAATGGGGAAAGAAAGCCCAAGAAAGCCCAAAGAAAGCCAAAGAAAGTGGAAAGAAAGGGGAAAGAAAGCCAAAGAAAGCCCAAAGAAAGGGGAAAGAAAGCCCAAAGAAAGGGGAAAGAAAGCCCAAAGAAAGCCCAAAGAAAGGGGAAAGAAAGCCCAAAGAAAGGGGAAAGAAAGCCCAAAGAAAGCCCAAAGAAAGCCCAAAGAAAATGGAAAGAAAGGGGAAAGAAAGCACAAAGAAAGCCCAAAGAAAGCCCAAGGAAAGCCAAAAGAAAGGGGAAAGAAAGCCCAAAGAAAGGGGAAAGAAATCCAAAGAAAGCCCAAAGAAAGTCCAAAGAAAGCCCACAGAAAGGGGAAAGAAAGCCCAAAGAACGTGGAGAGAAAGCCCAAAGAAAGCCCAAAGAAAGGGGAAAGAAAGCCAAAGAAAGCCAAAGAAAAGGGGAAAGAAAGGGGAAAGAAAGCACAAAGAAAGGGGAAAGAAAGCCCAAAGAAAGCCCAAAGAAAGGGTAAAGAAAGCCCAAAGAAAGGGGAAACAAAGCCCAAAGAAAGGGGAAAGAAAACCAAAGAAAGGGGAAAGAAAGCCAGAGAAAGCCCAAAGGAAAGGGAAAGAAGGGGGAAAGAAAGCCCAAAGAAAGCCCAAAGGAAAGGGGAAAGAAAGCCCAAAAAAGGGGAAAGAAAGCCAAAGAAAGCCCAAAGAAAGCCCAAAGAAAGAGGAAAGAAAGCCCAAAGAAAGGGGAAAGACAGCCCAAAGAAAACCCAAAGAAAGGGAAAGAAAGCCCAAAGAAAGGGGAAAGAAAGCCTCAAAGAAAGCCAAAGAAAGGGGAAAGAAAGCCCAAAGAAAGTGGAAAGAAAGCCCAAAGAAAGGGGAAAGAAAGCCAGAGAAATCCCAAAGAAAGCCCAAAGAATGCCCAAAGAAAAGGGAAAGAAAGCCCAAAGAAAGGGGAAAGAAAGCCCAAAGAAAGGGGAATGACAGCCCAAAGAAAGGGGAAAGAAAGCCAAAGAAAGGGGAAATAAAGCCAAAGAAAGCACAAAGAAAAGGGAAAGAAAGGGGAAAGAAAGCCCAAAGAAAGTGGAGAGAAAGCCGAAAGAAAGCCCAAAGAAAGGGGAAAGAAAGCCCAAAGAAAGCCAAAGAAACGGGAAAGAAAGGGAAAGAAAGCACAAAGAAAGGGGAAAGAAAGCCCAAAGAAAGCCCAAAGAAAGCCCAAAGAAAGGGGAAGAAAGGGGAAAGAAAGCCCAAAGAAAGTGGAGAGAAAGCCCAAAGGAAAGCCCAAAGAAAGGGGAAAGAAAGCCCAAAGAAAGGGGAATGACAGCCCAAAGAAAGGGGAGAAAAGCCCAAAGAAAGCCAAAAGAAAGGGAAAGAAAGCGCAAAGAAAGCCCAAAGAAAGGAGAAAGAAAGCCCAAAGAAAGGGGAAAGAAAGCCAAAGAAAGGGGAAAGAAAGCCCAAAGAAAGCCCAAAGATAAGGGGAAGAAAGGGGGAAAGAAAGCCCAAAGAAAGTGGAGAGAAAGCCCAAAGAAAGCCCAAAGAAAAGGGGAAAGAAAGCCAAAGAAAGGGGAATGACAGCCAAAGAAAGGGGGAAGAAAGCCCAAAGAAAGCCCAAAGAAAGGGGAAAGAAAGCGCAAAGAAAGCCCAAGAAAGGAGAAAGAAAGCCCAAAGAAAGGGGAAAGAAAGCCCAAAGAAAGGGGAAGAAAGCCCAAAGAAAGCCCAAAGAAAGGGGAAAGAAAGCCCAAAGAAAGGGAAAGAAAGCTCAAAGAAAGCCCAAAGGAAAGGGGAAAGAAAGCCCAAAGAAAGGGGAAAGAAAGCCCAAAGAAAGGGGAAAGAAAGCCCAAGAAAGGGGAAAGAAAGCCCAAAGAAAGGGGAAAGAAAGCCCAGAGAAAGCCCAAAGAAAGCCCAAAGAAAGCCCAAAGAAAGGGGAAAGAAAGGGGAAAGAAAACCCAAAGAAAGCCCAAAGAAAGCCAAGGAAAGCCCAAAGAAAGGGGAAAGAAACCCCAAAGAAAGGGGAAAGAAAGCCCAAAGAAAGCCAAAGAAAGCCCAAAGAAAGCCCAAAGAAAGCACACAGAAAGGGGGAAGAAAGCCCAAAGAAAGGGGAAAGAAAGCCCAAAGAAAGCCCAAAGAAAGCCCAAAGAAAAACCCAAAGAAAGCCCAAATAAAGCCCAAAGAAGCCCAAAGAAAGGGAAAGAAAGCCCAAAGAAAGGGGAATGACAGCCCAAAGAAAGCACAAAGAAAGCCCATAGAAAGCCCAAAGAAAGCCCAAAGAAAGGGGAAAGAAAGGGGAAAGAAAGCCCAAAGAAAGGGGGAAAGAAAGGGGAAAGAAAGCCCAAAGAAAGCCAAAGAAAGCCCAAAGAAACGCCAAAGAAAGTGGAAAGAAAGGGGAAAGAAAGCCCAAAGAAAGCCCAAAGAAAGCCCAAGGAAAGCCCAAAGAAAGGGGAAAGAAAGCCCAAAGAAAGGGGAATGACAGCCCAAAGAAAGGGGAAAGAAAGCCCAAAGAAAGGGGAAAGAAAGCCCAAAGAAAGGGGAAAGAAAGCCCAAAGAATGGGAAAGAAAGCCAAGAAAGCCAAAGAAAGCCCAAAGAAAGTGGAAGAAAGGGGAAAGAAAGCCCAAAGAAAGCCCAAAGAAAGGGGAAAGAAAGCCCAAAGAAAGGGGAAAGAAAGCCCAAGAAAGCCCAAAGAAAGCCCAAAGAAAGCCCAAAGAAAGCCCAAAGAAAGCCCAAATAAAGCCCAAAGAAAGCCCAAAGAAAGCCCAAAGAAAGCCAAAGAAAGCCCAAAGAAAGGGAAAGAAAGCCCAAAGAAAGGGAATGACAGCCAAAGAAAGCCAAAGAAAGCCCAAAGAAAGCCCAAAGAAAGCCCAAAGAAAGCCCAAAAGAAAGCCCAAAGAAGGGGAAAGAAAGCCAAGAAAGGGGAAAGAAAGGCAAAGAAAGCCCAAGAAAGCCCAAAGAAAGCCAAAGACAAGTGGAAAGAAAGGGAAAGAAAGCCCAAAGAAAGCCCAAGGAAAGCCCAAAGAAAGGGGAAAGAAAGCCCAAAGAAAGGGGAATGACAGCCCAAAGAAAGGGGAAAGAAAGCCCAAAGAAAGGGGAAAGAAAGCCCAAAAAAAGGGGAAAGAAAGCCCAAAGAAAGGGGAAAGAAAGCCCAAGAAAGCCCAAAGAAAGCGGAAAGAAAGGGGAAAGAAAGCCAAAGAAGCACAAAGAAAGCCCAAGGAAAGCCCAAAGAAAGTGGAAAGAAAGCCCAAAGAAGGGGGAAAGAAAGCCCAAAGAAATCCCAAAGAAAGCCTAAAGAAAGCTCAAAGAAAGGGAAAGAAATCCCAAAGAAAGGGGAAAGAAAGCCCAAAGAAAGTCCAAAGAAAGCCCATATAAAGGGGAAAGAAAGGGGAAAGAAAGCCCAAAGAAAGGGGAAGAAAGCCCAAGAAAGGGGAAAGAAAGGGGAAAGAAAGCCAAAAGAAAGGGGGAAAGAAAGGGGAAAGAAAGCCCAAAGAAAGCCCAAAGAAAGGGGAAAGAAAGCCCAAAGAAACCCCAAAGAAAGGGGAAAGAAAGCCCAAAGAAACCCCAAAGAAAGGGGGAAAGAAAGCCCAAAGAAAGGGGAAAGAACGCCCAAGGAAAGGGGAAAGAAAGCCCAAAGAAAGGGGAAATAAAGCCCAAGAAAGGGGAAAGAAAGCCCAAAGAAAGGGGAAAGAAAGGGGAAAGAAAGCCCAAAGAAAGCCCAAAGAAAGGGGAAAGAAAGCCCAAAGAAAGGGGGAAAGAAAGCCCAAAGAAAGGGGAAGAAAGCCCAAAGAAAGGGGAAAGAAAGCCCAAAGAAAGGGAAAGAGCCCAAAGAAAGCCCAAAGAAAGGGGAAAGAAAGCCCAAGAAAGGGAAAGAAAGCTCAAAGAAAGCCCAAAGAAAGGGGAAAGAAAGCCAAAGAAAGGGGAAAGAAAGCCCAAGAAAGGGGAAAGAAAGACCAAAGAAAGGGGAAAGAAAGCCCAGAGTAATCCCAAAGAAAGCCCAAAGAAAGCCCAAAGAAAGGGGAAAGAAAGCCCAAAGAAAGGGGAATGACAGCCCAAAGAAAGGGGAAAGAAAGCCCAAAGAAAGGGGAAAGAAAGCCCAAAGAAAGCCCAAAGAAAGCCCAAAGAAAGTGGAAAGAAAGGGGAAAGAAAGCCCAAAGAAAGGCCAAAGAAAGCTCAAGGAAAACCAAAGAAAGGGGAAAGAAAGCCCAAAGAAAGCCCAAGGAAAGCCCAAAGAAGGGGAAAGAAAGCCAAAGAAAGGGGAAAGAAAGCCCAAAGAAAGCCCAAAGAAAGCCCAAAGAAAGCCCAAAGAAAGTGGAAAGAAAGGGGAAAGAAAGCCCAAAGAAAGCCCAAGGAAAGCCCAAAGAAAGGGGAAAGAAAGCCCAAAGAAAGGGGAATGACCGCCCAAAGAAAGGGGAAAGAAAGCCCAAAGAAAGGGAAAGAAAGCCCAAAGAAAGCCCAAAGAAAGGGGAAAGAAAGCCCAAAGAAAGTGGAGAGAAAGCCCAAAGAAAGCCGAAAGAAAGGGGAAAGAAAGCCAAAGAAAGGGGAATGACAGCCCAAAGAAAGGGGGAAGAAAGCCCAAAGAAAGCCCAAAGAAAGGGGAAAGAAAGCGCAAAGAAAGCCCAAAGAAAGGAGAAAGAAAGCCCAAAGAAAGGGGAAAGAAAGCCCAAAGAAAGGGGAAAGAAAGCCCAAAGAAAGCCCAAAGAAAGGGAAAGAAAGCCAAAGAAAGGGGAAAGAAAGCTCAAAGAAAGCCCAAAGAAAGGGGAAAGAAAGCCCAAAGAAAGGGGAAAGAAAGCCCAAAGAAAGGGAAAGAAAGCCCAAAGAAAGGGGAAAGAAAGCCCAAAGAAAGGGGAAAGAAAGCCCAGAGAAAGCCCAAAGAAAGCCCAAAGAAAGCCAAAGAAAGGGGAAAGAAAGGGGAAGAAAACCCAAAGAAAGCCCAAAGAAAGCCCAAGGAAAGCCCAAAGAAAGGGGAAAGAAACCCCAAAGACAGGGGAAAGAAAGCCCAAAGAAAGCCCAAAGAAAGCCCAAGAAAGCCAAAGAAAGCACACAGAAAGGGGAAAGAAAGCCAAAGAAAGGGGAAAGAAAGCCCAAAGAAAGCCCAAAGAAAGCCCAAAGAAAACCCAAAGAAAGCCCAAATAAAGCCCAAAGAAAGCCCAAAGAAAGGGGAAAGAAAGCCCAAAGAAAGGGGAATGACAGCCCAAAGAAAGCACAAAGAAAGCCCATAGAAAGCCCAAAGAAAGCCCAAGAAAGGGGAAAGAAAGGGGAAAGAAAGCCCAAGAAAGGGGAAAGAAAGGGGAAAGAAAGCCCAAAGAAAGCCCAAAGAAAGCCCAAAGAAAGTGGAAAGAAGGGGAAAGAAAGCCCAAAGAAAGCCCAAAGAAAGCCCAAGGAAAGCCCAAGAAAGGGGAAAGAAAGCCCAAAGAAAGGGGAATGACAGCCCAAAGAAAGGGGAAAGAAAGCCCAAAGAAAGGGGAAAGAAAGCCCAAAGAAAGGGGAATGACAGCCCCAAAGAAAGGGGAAATAAAGCCAAAGAAAGGGGAAAGAAAGCCCAAAGAAAGGGGAAAGAAAGCCCAGAGAAAGCCCAAAGAAAGGGAAAGAAAGGGGAAAGAAAGCCCAAAGAAAGGGGAAAGAAAGCCCAGAGAAAGCCCAAAGAAAGGGGAAAGAAAGGGGAAAGAAAGGCCCAAAGAAAGCCCAAAGAAAGGGGAAAGAAAAGCCCAAAGAAAGGGGAAAGAAAGCCCAAAGAAAGGGGAAGAAAGCCCAAAGAAAGGGGAAAGAAAGCCCCAAAGAAAGGGGAAAGACAGCCCAAAGAAAGCCCAAAGAAAGGGGAAAAGAAAGCCAAAGAAAGGGAAAGAAAGCTCAAAGAAAGCCCAAAGAAAGGGGAAAGAAAGCCCAAAGAAAGGGGAAAGAAAGCCCAAAGAAAGGGGAAAGAAAGCCCAAAGAAAGGGGAAAGAAAGCCCAGAGAAATCCAAAGAAAGCCCAAAGAAAGCCCAAAGAAAGGGGAAAGAAAGCCCAAAGAAAGGGGAATGACAGCCCAAAGAAAGGGGAAAAAAGCCCAAAGAAAGGGGAAAGAAAGCCCAAAGAAAGCCC
>NW_027043127.1:300000-380198 GCF_036013475.1 Columba livia
AGAAAGGCAAGGCAAATCAGGGCAAAAGGAGAAAGGAAGGCAAGGCAAGACAAGGCAAAGAGGCAAAGCAAGGCAAGGTAAGGCAAGGCAAAAGGGGAAAGCAAAGCAAGGCAAGGCGAAAGGATAAGGAAGACACGTCAAGGCAAGGCAAAGATGAAAGTAAGGCAATGCAAGGCAATTGAAAACGGCAAAACAAGGAAAGGCAAGGCAAAAGGGCAAAGCAAAGCAAGTCAAAAGGGAAAAGCATGACAAGGCAAGGCAATGCAAAAGGGCAAAGCATGAAAAGGCAAGGCAAGGCAAAAGGGTAAAGCATGTCAAGGCAAGGTAAGGCAAAAGGGCAATGCAAGGAAAAGCAAAATGGCAAAGCAAGACAAGGCAAAAGGGAAAGCATAAAAAGGCAAAGCAAGGCAAAAGGGCAAAGCAAGGCAAGGCAAAAGGGCAAAGCAAGGAAAGTCAAAAGGGCAAAGCATGACAAGGCAAGGCAAGGAAAAAGGGTATAGCAAGTCAAGGCAAGGTAAAGCAAAAGGGCAATTCAAGGAAAGGCAAAATGGCAAAGCAAGGCAAGGCAAAAGGGCAAAGCAAAGCAAGTCAAAATGGCAAAGTATGACAAGGCAAGGCAAGGAAAAAGGGTATAGCAAGTCAAGGCAAAGTAAGGCAAAAGGGCAATTCAAGGAAAGGCAAAATGGCAAAGCAAGGCAAGGCAAAAGGGCAAAGCATAACAAGGCAAAGCAAGGCAAAAGGGCAAAGCAAGGCAAGGCAAAAGGGCAAAGCAAGGCAAGGCAAAAGGGCAAAGCAAGGCCAGGCAAAAGTGCAAAGAAAGGCAAGGCAAGGTAAGTCAAAAGGACAAACCAAGGCAAGGCCAGGAAAAAGGCCAAAGCAAGGAAAGGCAAGGCAAAAGGGGAAAGCAAGGCAAGGGAAAATGGCAAAGCAAGGCAAGGCAAGGAAAGACAAAAGGGCAAAGCAAGGCAAGGAAAAAGAGCAAAGCATGGCAAGGCAAGGCAAAAGGTCAAAAGAAAGGCAAGGCAAATCAGGGCAAAAGGAGAAAGGAAGGCAAGGCAAGACAAGGCAAAGAGACAAAGCAAGGCAAGGCAAAAGGGCATAGCAAGGCAAGGTAAGGCAAAGGGGCAAAGCAAGGCATGGAAATGCAAAGGCAAGGGAAGGCAAAAGGGTAAAGCAAGGCAAGGAAAGGCAAGGGAAAAGGAGAAAGCAAAGCAAGGCAAGGCAAAAGGATAAGGAAGACACGTCAAGGCAAGGCAAAGATGAAAGCAAGGCAATGCAAGGCAATTCAAAACGGCAAAACAAGGCAAGGCAAGGCAAAAGGGCAAAGCAAAGCAAGTCAAAAGGGCAAAGCATGACAAGGCAAGGCAAGGCAAAAGGGCAAAGCATGACAAGGCAAGGTAAGGCAAAAGGGCAAAGCAAGACAAGGCAAAAGGGCAAAGCATAACAAGGCAAAGCAAGGCAAAAGGGCAAAGCAAGGCAAATCAAAAGGGCAAGGCATGACAGGGCAAGGCAAGGAAAAAGGGTATAGCAAGTCAAGGCAAGGTAAGGCAAAAGGGCAATTCAAGGAAAGACAAAATGGCAAAGCAAGGCAAGGCAAAAGGGCAAAGCATGGCAAGGCAAGGAAAAAGGGCAACTCAAGGCAAGGCCAGGGAAAAGGGCAAAGAAAGGCAAGGCAAGGTAAGTCAAAAGGACAAACCATGGCAAGGCCAGGAAAAAGGCCAAAGCAAGGAAAGGCAAGGCAAAAGGGGAAAGCAAGGCAAGGGAAAATGGCAAAGCAAGGCAAGGCAAGGCAAGACAAAAGGGCAAAGCAAGGCAAGGAAAAAGAGCAAAGCATGGCAAGGCAAGGCAAGGCAAAAGGTCAAAAGAAAGGCAAGGCAAATCAGGGCAAAAGGAGAAAGGAAGGCAAGGCAAGACAAGGCAAAGAGGCAAAGCAAGGCAAGGTAAGGCAAGGCAAAAGGGGAAAGCAAAGCAAGGCAAGGCGAAAGGATAAGGAAGACACGTCAAGGCAAGGCAAAGATGAAAGTAAGGCAATACAAGGAAATTGAAAACGGCAAAACAAGGAAAGGCAAGGCAAAAGGGCAAAGCAAAGCAAGTCAAAAGGGCAAAGCATGACAAGGCAAGGCAATGCAAAAGGGCAAAGCATGAAAAGGCAAGGCAAGGCAAAAGGGTAAAGCATGTCAAGGCAAGGTAAGGCAAAAGGGCAATGCAAGGAAAAGCAAAATGGCAAAGCAAGACAAGGCAAAAGGGAAAGCATAAAAAGGCAAAGCAAGGCAAAAGGGCAAAGCAAGGCAAGGCAAAAGGGCAAAGCAAGGAAAGTCAAAAGGGCAAAGCATGACAAGGCAAGGCAAGGAAAAAGGGTATAGCAAGTCAAGGCAAGGTAAGGCAAAAGGGCAATTCAAGGAAAGGCAAAATGGCAAAGCAAGGCAAGGCAAAAGGGCAAAGCAAAGCAAGTCAAAATGGCAAAGTATGACAAGGCAAGGCAAGGAAAAAGGGTATAGCAAGTCAAGGCAAAGTAAGGCAAAAGGGCAATTCAAGGAAAGGCAAAATGGCAAAGCAAGGCAAGGCAAAAGGGCAAAGCATGACAAGGCAAAGCAAGGCAAAAGGGCAAAGCAAGGCAAGGCAAAAGGGCAAAGCAAGGCAAGTCAAAAAGGCAAAGCATGACAAGGCAAGGCAAGGAAAAAGGGTATAGCAAGTCAAGGCAAGGTAAGGCAAAAGGGCAATTCAAGGAAAGGCAAAATGGCAAAGCAAGGCAAGGCAAAAGGGCAAAGCAAGGCCAGGCAAAAGTGCAAAGAAAGGCAAGGCAAGGTAAGTCAAAAGGACAAACCATGGCAAGGCCAGGAAAAAGGCCAAAGCAAGGAAAGGCAAGGCAAAAGGGGAAAGCAAGGCAAGGGAAAATGGCAAAGCAAGGCAAGGCAAGGAAAGACAAAAGGGCAAAGCAAGGCAAGGAAAAAGAGCAAAGCACGGCAAGGCAAGGCAAAAGGTCAAAAGAAAGGCAAGGCAAATCAGGGCAAAAGGAGAAAGGAAGTCAAGGCAAGACAAGGCAAAGAGACAAAGCAAGGCAAGGCAAAAGGGCATAGCAAGGCAAGGTAAGGCAAAGGGGCAAAGCAAGGCATGGAAAGGCAAAGGCAAGGGAAGGCAAAAGGGTAAAGCAAGGCAAGGAAAGGCAAGGGAAAAGGAGAAAGCAAAGCAAGGCAAGGCAAAAGGATAAGGAAGACACGTCAAGGCAAGGCAAAGATGAAAGTAAGGCAATGCAAGGCAATTCAAAACGGCAAAACAAGGAAAGGCAAGGCAAAAGGGCAAAGCAAAGCAAGTCAAAAGGGCAAAGCATGACAAGGCAAGGCAAGGCAAAAGGGCAAAGCATGACAAGGCAAGGTAAGGCAAAAGGGCAAAGCAAGACAAGGCAAAAGGGCAAAGCATAACAAGGCAAAGCAAGGCAAAAGGGCAAAGCAAGGCAAGTCAAAAGGGCAAAGCATGACAAGGCAAGGCAAGGAAAAAGGGTATAGCAAGTCAAGGCAAGGTAAGGCAAAAGGGCAATTCAAGGAAAGGCAAAATGGCAAAGCAAGGCAAGGCAAAAGGGCAAAGCATGAAAAGGCAAGGCAAGGAAAAAGGGTATAGCAAGTCAAGGCAAAGTAAGGCAAAAGGGCAATTCAAGGAAAGACAAAATGGCAAAGCAAGGCAAGGCAAAAGGGCAAAGCATGGCAAGGCAAGGAAAAAGGGCAACTCAATGCAAGGCCAGGCAAAAGGGCAAAGAAAGGCAAGGCAAGGTAAGTCAAAAGGACAAACCATGGCAAGGCCAGGAAAAAGGCCAAAGCAAGGAAAGGCAAGGCAAAAGGGAAAAGCAAGGCAAGGGAAAATGGCAAAGCAAGGCAAGGCAAGGCAAGACAAAAGGGCAAAGCAAGGCAAGGAAAAAGAGCAAAGCATGGCAAGGCAAGGCAAGGCAAAAGGTCAAAAGAAAGGCAAGGCAAATCAGGGCAAAAGGAGAAAGGAAGGCAAGGCAAGACAAGGCAAAGAGGCAAAGCAAGGCAAGGTAAGGCAAGGCAAAAGGGGAAAGCAAAGCAAGGCAAGGCGAAAGGATAAGGAAGACACGTCAAGGCAAGGCAAAGATGAAAGTAAGGCAATGCAAGGAAATTGAAAACGGCAAAACAAGGAAAGGCAAGTCAAAAGGGCAAAGCAAAGCAAGTCAAAAGGGCAAAGCATGACAAGGCAAGGCAATGCAAAAGGGCAAAGCATGAAAAGGCAAGGCAAGGCAAAAGGGTAAAGCATGACAAGGCAAGGTAAGGCAAAAGGGCAATGCAAGGAAAAGCAAAATGGCAAAGCAAGACAAGGCAAAAGGGAAAGCATAAAAAGGCAAAGCAAGGCAAAAGGGCAAAGCAAGGCAAGGCAAAAGGGCAAAGCAAGGAAAGTCAAAAGGGCAAAGCATGACAAGGCAAGGCAAGGAAAAAGGGTATAGCAAGTCAAGGCAAGGTAAGGCAAAAGGGCAATTCAAGGAAAGGCAAAATGGCAAACCAAGGCAAGGCAAAAGGACAAAGCAAAGCAAGTCAAAAGGGCAAAGCATGACAAGGCAAGGCAAGGAAAAAGGGTATAGCAAGTCAAGGCAAGGTAAGGCAAAAGGGCAAAGCAAGGCAAGGCAAAAGGGCAAAGCAAGGCCAGGCAAAAGTGCAAAGAAAGGCAAGGCAAGGTAAGTCAAAAGGACAAACCATGGCAAGGCCAGGAAAAAGGCCAAAGCAAGGAAAGGCAAGGCAAAAGGGGAAAACAAGGCAAGGGAAAATGGCAAAGCAAGGCAAGGCAAGGAAAGACAAAAGGGCAAAGCAAGGCAAGGAAAAAGAGCAAAGCATGGCAAGGCAAGGCAAAAGGTCAAAAGAAAGGCAAGGCAAATCAGGGCAAAAGGAGAAAGGAAGTCAAGGCAAGACAAGGCAAAGAGACAAAGCAAGGCAAGGCAAAAGGGCATAGCAAGGCAAGGTAAGGCAAAGGGGCAAAGCAAGGCATGGAAAGGCAAAGGCAAGGGAAGGCAAAAGGGTAAAGCAAGGCAAGGAAAGGCAAGGGAAAAGGAGAAAGCAAAGAAAGGCAAGGCAAAAGGATAAGGAAGACACGTCAAGGCAAGGCAAAGATGAAAGCAAGGCAATGCAAGGCAATTCAAAACGGCAAAACAAGGAAAGGCAAGGCAAAAGGGCAAAGCAAAGCAAGTCAAAAGGGCAAAGCATGACAAGGCAAGGCAAGGCAAAAGGGCAAAGCATGACAAGGCAAGGTAAGGCAAAAGGGCAAAGCAAGACAAGGCAAAAGGGCAAAGCATAACAAGGCAAAGCAAGGCAAAAGGGCAAAGCAAGGCAAGTCAAAAGGGCAAAGCATGACAAGGCAAGGCAAGGAAAAAGGGTATAGCAAGTCAAGGCAAGGTAAGGCAAAAGGGCAATTCAAGGAAAGACAAAATGGCAAAGCAAGGCAAGGCAAAATGGCAAAGCATGGCAAGGCAAGGAAAAAGGGCAACTCAATGCAAGGCCAGGCAAAAGGGCAAAGAAAGGCAAGGCAAGGTAAGTCAAAAGGACAAACCATGGCAAGGCCAGGAAAAAGGCCAAAGCAAGGAAAGGCAAGGCAAAAGGGAAAAGCAAGGCAAGGGAAAATGGCAAAGCAAGGCAAGGCAAGGCAAGACAAAAGGGCAAAGCAAGGCAAGGAAAAAGAGCAAAGCATGGCAAGGCAAGGAAAAAAGGTCAAAAGACAGGCAAGGCAAATCAGGGCAAAAGGAGAAAGGAAGGCAAGGCAAGACAAGGCAAAGAGGCAAAGCAAGGCAAGGTAAGGCAAAAGGGCAAAAGGGGAAAGAAAAGCAAGGCAAGGCGAAAGGATAAGGAAGACACGTCAAGGCAAGGCAAAGATGAAAGTAAGGCAATGCAAGGAAATTGAAAACGGCAAAACAAGGAAAGGCAAGGCAAAAGGGCAAAGCAAAGCAAGTGAAAAGGGCAAAGCATGACAAGGCAAGGCAATGCAAAAGGGCAAAGCATGAAAAGGCAAGGCAAGGCAAAAGGACAAAGCAAAGCAAGTCAAAAGGGCAAAGCATGACAAGGCAAGGCAAGGAAAAAGGGTATAGCAAGTCAAGGCAAGGTAAGGCAAAAGGGCAATTCAAGGAAAGGCAAAATGGCAAAGCAAGGCAAGGCAAAAGGGCAAAGGAAAGCAAGTCAAAATGGCAAAGTATGACAAGGCAAGGCAAGGAAAAAGGCTATAGCAAGTCAAGGCAAAGTAAGGCAAAAGGGCAATTCAAGGAAAGGCAAAATGGCAAAGCAAGGCAAGGCAAAAGGGCAAAGCATAACAAGGCAAAGCAAGGCAAAAGGGCAAAGCAAGGCAAGGCAAAAGGGCAAAGCAAGGCAAGTCAAAAGGGCAAAGCATGACAAGGCAAGGCAAGGAAAAAGGGTATAGCAAGTCAAGGCAAGGTAAGGCAAAAGGGCAATTCAAGGAAAGGCAAAATGGCAAAGCAAGGCAAGGCAAAAGGGCAAAGCAAGGCCAGGCAAAAGTGCAAAGAAAGGCAAGGCAAGGTAAGTCAAAAGGACAAACCATGGCAAGGCCAGGAAAAAGGCCAAAGCAAGGAAAGGCAAGGCAAAAGGGGAAAGCAAGGCAAGGGAAAATGGCAAAGCAAGGCAAGGCAAGGAAAGACAAAAGGGCAAAGCAAGGCAAGGAAAAAGAGCAAAGCATGGCAAGGCAAGGCAAAAGGTCAAAAGAAAGGCAAGGCAAATCAGGGCAAAAGGAGAAAGGAAGGCAAGGCAAGACAAGGCAAAGAGACAAAGCAAGGCAAGGCAAAAGGGCATAGCAAGGCAAGGTAAGGCAAAGGGGCAAAGCAAGGCATGGAAAGGCAAAGGCAAGGGAAGGCAAAAGGGTAAAGCAAGGCAAGGAAAGGCAAGGAAAAAGGGGAAAGCAAAGCAAGGCAAGGCAAAAGGATAAGGAAGACACGTCAAGGCAAGGCAAAGATGAAAGCAAGGCAATGCAAGGCAATTCAAAACGGCAAAACAAGGAAAGGCAAGGCAAAAGGGCAAAGCAAAGCAAGTCAAAAGGGCAAAGCATGACAAGGCAAGGCAAGGCAAAAGGGCAAAGCATGACAAGGCAAGGTAAGGCAAAAGGGCAAAGCAAGACAAGGCAAAAGGGCAAAGCATAACAAGGCAAAGCAAGGCAAAATGGCAAAGCAAGGCAAGGCAAAAGGGCAAAGCAAAGCAAGTCAAAATGGCAAAGTATGACAAGGCAAGGCAAGGAAAAAGGGTATAGCAAGTCAAGGCAAAGTAAGGCAAAAGGGCAATTCAAGGAAAGGCAAAATGGCACTGCAAGGCAAGGCAAAAGGGCAAAGCATAACAAGGCAAAGCAAGGCAAAAGGGCAAAGCAAGGCAAGGCAAAAGGGCAAAGCAAGGCAAGTCAAAAGGGCAA
Source organism: Columba livia (assembly GCF_036013475.1). Lineage (NCBI taxonomy): Eukaryota > Metazoa > Chordata > Aves > Columbiformes > Columbidae > Columba > Columba livia. The sequence continues at coordinate 307,396 of NW_027043127.1, forward strand.
AGCATGACAAGGCAAGGCAAGGAAAATGGGTATAGCAAGTCAAGGCAAGGTAAGGCAAAAGGGCAATTCAAGGAAAGGCAAAATGGCAAAGCAAGGCAAGGCAAAAGGGCAAAGCAAGGCCAGGCAAAAGTGCAAAGAAAGGCAAGGCAAGGTAAGTCAAAAGGACAAACCATGGCAAGGCCAGGAAAAAGGCCAAAGCAAGGAAAGGCAAGGCAAAAGGGGAAAGCAAGGCAAGGGAAAATGGCAAAGCAAGGCAAGGCAAGGAAAGACAAAAGGGCAAAGCAAGGCAAGGAAAAAGAGGAAAGCATGGCAAGGCAAGGCAAAAGGGCAAAAGAAAGGCAAGGCAAATCAGGGCAAAAGGAGAAAGGAAGGCAAGGCAAGACAAGGCAAAGAGACAAAGCAAGGCAAGTCAAAAGGGCATAGCAAGGGAAGGTAAGGCAAAGGGGCAAAGCAAGGCATGGAAAGGCAAGGCAAGAGAAGGCAAAAGGGTAAAGCAAGGCAAGGAAAGGCAAGGAAAAAGGGGAAAGCAAAGCAAGGCAAGGCAAAAGGATAAGGAAGACACGTCAAGGCAAGGCAAAGATGAAAGCAAGGAAATGCAAGGCAATTCAAAACGGCAAAACAAGGAAAGGCAAGGCAAAAGGGCAAAGCAAAGCAAGTCAAAAGGGCAAAGCATGACAATGCAAGGCAAGGCAAAAGGGCAAAGCATGACAAGGCAAGGTAAGGCAAAAGGGCAATGCAAGGAAAGGCAAAATGGCAAAGCAAGACAAGGCAAAAGGGCAAAGCATAACAAGGCAAAGCAAGGCAAAAGGGCAAAGCAAGGCAAGTCAAAAGGGCAAAGCATGACAAGGCAAGGCAAGGAAAAAGGGTATAGCAAGTCAAGGCAAGGTAGGGCAAAAGGGCAATTCAAGGAAAGGCAAAATGGCATAGCAAGGCAAGGCAAAAGGGCAAAGCAAAGCAAGTCAAAATGGCAAAGTATGACAAGGCAAGGCAAGGAAAAAGGCTATAGCAAGTCAAGGCAAGGTAAGGCAAAAGGGCAATTCAAGGAAAGGCAAAATGGCAAAGCAAGGAAAGGCAAAAGGGCAAAGCATAACAAGGCAAAGCAAGGGAAAAGGGCAAAGCAAGGCAAGGCAAAAGGGCAAAGCATGGCAAGGCAAGGAAAAAGGGCAACTCAATGCAAGGCCGGGCAAAAGTGCAAAGAAAGGCAAGGCAAGGTAAGTCAAAAGGACAAACCATGGCAAGGCCAGGAAAAAGGCCAAAGCAAGGAAAGGCAAGGCAAAAGGGGAAAGCAAGGCAAGGGAAAATGGCAAAGCAAGGCAAGGTAAGGCAAGACAAAAGGGCAAAGCAAGGCAAGGAAAAAGAGCAAAGCATGGCAAGGCAAGGCAAAAGGTCAAAAGAAAGGCAAGGCAAATGAGGGCAAAAGGAGAAAGTAAGGCAAGGCAAGACAAGGCAAAGAGGCAAAGCAAGGCAAGGCAAAAGGGCATAGCAAGGCAAGGTAAGGCAAAGGGGCAAAGCAAGGCATGGAAAGGCAAGGCAAGGAAAGGCAAGGCAAAAGGAGAAAGCAAAGCAAGGCAAGGCAAAAGGATAAGGAAGACACGTCAAGGCAAGGCAAAGATGAAAGTAAGGCAATGCAAGGCAATTCAAAACGGCAAAACAAGGAAAGGCAAGGCAAAAGGGAAAAGCAAAGCAAGTCAAAAGGGCAAAGCATGACAAGGCAAGGCAAGGCAAAAGGGCAAAGCATGACAAGGCAAGGTAAGGCAAAAGGGCAATGCAAGGAAAGGCAAAATGGCAAAGCAAGGCAAGGCAAAAGGGCAAAGCATAACAAGGCAAAGCAAGGCAAAAGGGCAAAGCAAGGCAAGTCAAAAGGGCAAAGCATGACAAGGCAAGGCAAGGAAAAAGGGTATAGCAAATCAAGGCAAGGTAAGGCAAAAGGGCAATTTAAGGAAAGGCAAAATGGCAAAGCAAGGCAAGGCAAAAGGGCAAAGCATGGCAAGGCAAGGCAAGGAAAAAGGGCAACTCAAGGCAAGGCCAGGCAAAAGGGCAAAGAAAGGCAAGGCAAGGTAAGTCAAAAGGACAAACCATGGCAAGGCCAGGAAAAAGGCCAAAGCAAGGAAAGGCAAGGCAAAAGGGGAAAGCAAGGCAAGGGAAAATGGCAAAGCAAGGCAAGGCAAGGCAAGACAAAAGGGCAAAGCAAGGCAGGAAAAAGAGCAAAGCATGGCAAGGCAAGGCAAGGCAAAAGGTCAAAAGAAAGGCAAGGCAAATCAGGGCAAAAGGAGAAAGGAAGGCAAGGCAAGACAAGGCAAAGAGGCAAAGCAAGGCAAGGCAAAAGGGCAAAGCAAGGCAAGGTAAGGCAAAGGGGCAAAGCAAGGCATGGAAAGGCAAAGGCAAGGGAAGGCAAAAGGGTAAAGCAAGGCAAGGAAAGGCAAGGGAAAAGGAGAAAGCAAAGCAAGGCAAGGCAAAAGGATAAGGAAGACACGTCAAGGCAAGGCAAAGATGAAAGCAAGGCAATGCAAGGCAATTCAAAACGGCAAAACAAGGAAAGGCAAGGCAAAAGGGCAAAGCAAAGCAAGTCAAAAGGGCAAAGCATGACAAGGCAAGGCAAGGCAAAAGGGCAAAGCATGACAAGGCAAGGTAAGGCAAAAGGGCAAAGCAAGACAAGGCAAAAGGGCAAAGCATAACAAGGCAAAGCAAGGCAAAAGGGCAAAGCAAGGCAAGTCAAAAGGGCAAAGCATGACAAGGCAAGGCAAGGAAAAAGGGTATAGCAAGTCAAGGCAAGGTAAGGCAAAAGGGCAATTCAAGGAAAGGCAAAATGGCAAAGCAAGGCAAGGCAAAAGGGCAAAGCATGACAAGGCAAGGCAAGGAAAAAGGGTATAGCAAGTCAAGGCAAGGTAAGGCAAAAGGGCAATTCAAGGAAAGACAAAATGGCAAAGCAAGGCAAGGCAAAAGGGCAAAGCATGGCAAGGCAAGGAAAAAGGGCAACTCAATGCAAGGCCAGGCAAAAGGGCGAAGAAAGGCAAGGCAAGGTAAGTCAAAAGGACAAACCATGGCAAGGCCAGGAAAAAGGCCAAAGCAAGGAAAGGCAAGGCAAAAGGGAAAAGCAAGGCAAGGGAAAATGGCAAAGCAAGGCAAGGCAAGGCAAGACAAAAGGGCAAAGCAAGGCAAGGAAAAAGAGCAAAGCATGGCAAGGCAAGGCAAGGCAAAAGGTCAAAAGAAAGGCAAGGCAAATCAGGGCAAAAGGAGAAAGGAAGGCAAGGCAAGACAAGGCAAAGAGGCAAAGCAAGGCAAGGTAAGGCAAGGCAAAAGGGGAAAGCAAAGCAAGGCAAGGCGAAAGGATAAGGAAGACACGTCAAGGCAAGGCAAAGATGAAAGTAAGGCAATGCAAGGCAATTGAAAACGGCAAAACAAGGAAAGGCAAGGCAAAAGGGCAAAGCAAAGCAAGTCAAAAGGGAAAAGCATGACAAGGCAAGGCAATGCAAAAGGGCAAAGCATGAAAAGGCAAGGCAAGGCAAAAGGGTAAAGCATGTCAAGGCAAGGTAAGGCAAAAGGGCAATGCAAGGAAAAGCAAAATGGCAAAGCAAGACAAGGCAAAAGGGAAAGCATAAAAAGGCAAAGCAAGGCAAAAGGGCAAAGCAAGGCAAGGCAAAAGGGCAAAGCAAGGAAAGTCAAAAGGGCAAAGCATGACAAGGCAAGGCAAGGAAAAAGGGTATAGCAAGTCAAGGCAAGGTAAAGCAAAAGGGCAATTCAAGGAAAGGCAAAATGGCAAAGCAAGGCAAGGCAAAAGGGCAAAGCAAAGCAAGTCAAAATGGCAAAGTATGACAAGGCAAGGCAAGGAAAAAGGGTATAGCAAGTCAAGGCAAAGTAAGGCAAAAGGGCAATTCAAGGAAAGGCAAAATGGCAAAGCAAGGCAAGGCAAAAGGGCAAAGCATAACAAGGCAAAGCAAGGCAAAAGGGCAAAGCAAGGCAAGGCAAAAGGGCAAAGCAAGGCAAGGCAAAAGGGCAAAGCAAGGCCAGGCAAAAGTGCAAAGAAAGGCAAGGCAAGGTAAGTCAAAAGGACAAACCAAGGCAAGGCCAGGAAAAAGGCCAAAGCAAGGAAAGGCAAGGCAAAAGGGGAAAGCAAGGCAAGGGAAAATGGCAAAGCAAGGCAAGGCAAGGAAAGACAAAAGGGCAAAGCAAGGCAAGGAAAAAGAGCAAAGCATGGCAAGGCAAGGCAAAAGGTCAAAAGAAAGGCAAGGCAAATCAGGGCAAAAGGAGAAAGGAAGGCAAGGCAAGACAAGGCAAAGAGACAAAGCAAGGCAAGGCAAAAGGGCATAGCAAGGCAAGGTAAGGCAAAGGGGCAAAGCAAGGCATGGAAATGCAAAGGCAAGGGAAGGCAAAAGGGTAAAGCAAGGCAAGGAAAGGCAAGGGAAAAGGAGAAAGCAAAGCAAGGCAAGGCAAAAGGATAAGGAAGACACGTCAAGGCAAGGCAAAGATGAAAGCAAGGCAATGCAAGGCAATTCAAAACGGCAAAACAAGGCAAGGCAAGGCAAAAGGGCAAAGCAAAGCAAGTCAAAAGGGCAAAGCATGACAAGGCAAGGCAAGGCAAAAGGGCAAAGCATGACAAGGCAAGGTAAGGCAAAAGGGCAAAGCAAGACAAGGCAAAAGGGCAAAGCATAACAAGGCAAAGCAAGGCAAAAGGGCAAAGCAAGGCAAATCAAAAGGGCAAGGCATGACAGGGCAAGGCAAGGAAAAAGGGTATAGCAAGTCAAGGCAAGGTAAGGCAAAAGGGCAATTCAAGGAAAGACAAAATGGCAAAGCAAGGCAAGGCAAAAGGGCAAAGCATGGCAAGGCAAGGAAAAAGGGCAACTCAAGGCAAGGCCAGGGAAAAGGGCAAAGAAAGGCAAGGCAAGGTAAGTCAAAAGGACAAACCATGGCAAGGCCAGGAAAAAGGCCAAAGCAAGGAAAGGCAAGGCAAAAGGGGAAAGCAAGGCAAGGGAAAATGGCAAAGCAAGGCAAGGCAAGGCAAGACAAAAGGGCAAAGCAAGGCAAGGAAAAAGAGCAAAGCATGGCAAGGCAAGGCAAGGCAAAAGGTCAAAAGAAAGGCAAGGCAAATCAGGGCAAAAGGAGAAAGGAAGGCAAGGCAAGACAAGGCAAAGAGGCAAAGCAAGGCAAGGTAAGGCAAGGCAAAAGGGGAAAGCAAAGCAAGGCAAGGCGAAAGGATAAGGAAGACACGTCAAGGCAAGGCAAAGATGAAAGTAAGGCAATACAAGGAAATTGAAAACGGCAAAACAAGGAAAGGCAAGGCAAAAGGGCAAAGCAAAGCAAGTCAAAAGGGCAAAGCATGACAAGGCAAGGCAATGCAAAAGGGCAAAGCATGAAAAGGCAAGGCAAGGCAAAAGGGTAAAGCATGTCAAGGCAAGGTAAGGCAAAAGGGCAATGCAAGGAAAAGCAAAATGGCAAAGCAAGACAAGGCAAAAGGGAAAGCATAAAAAGGCAAAGCAAGGCAAAAGGGCAAAGCAAGGCAAGGCAAAAGGGCAAAGCAAGGAAAGTCAAAAGGGCAAAGCATGACAAGGCAAGGCAAGGAAAAAGGGTATAGCAAGTCAAGGCAAGGTAAGGCAAAAGGGCAATTCAAGGAAAGGCAAAATGGCAAAGCAAGGCAAGGCAAAAGGGCAAAGCAAAGCAAGTCAAAATGGCAAAGTATGACAAGGCAAGGCAAGGAAAAAGGGTATAGCAAGTCAAGGCAAAGTAAGGCAAAAGGGCAATTCAAGGAAAGGCAAAATGGCAAAGCAAGGCAAGGCAAAAGGGCAAAGCATGACAAGGCAAAGCAAGGCAAAAGGGCAAAGCAAGGCAAGGCAAAAGGGCAAAGCAAGGCAAGTCAAAAAGGCAAAGCATGACAAGGCAAGGCAAGGAAAAAGGGTATAGCAAGTCAAGGCAAGGTAAGGCAAAAGGGCAATTCAAGGAAAGGCAAAATGGCAAAGCAAGGCAAGGCAAAAGGGCAAAGCAAGGCCAGGCAAAAGTGCAAAGAAAGGCAAGGCAAGGTAAGTCAAAAGGACAAACCATGGCAAGGCCAGGAAAAAGGCCAAAGCAAGGAAAGGCAAGGCAAAAGGGGAAAGCAAGGCAAGGGAAAATGGCAAAGCAAGGCAAGGCAAGGAAAGACAAAAGGGCAAAGCAAGGCAAGGAAAAAGAGCAAAGCACGGCAAGGCAAGGCAAAAGGTCAAAAGAAAGGCAAGGCAAATCAGGGCAAAAGGAGAAAGGAAGTCAAGGCAAGACAAGGCAAAGAGACAAAGCAAGGCAAGGCAAAAGGGCATAGCAAGGCAAGGTAAGGCAAAGGGGCAAAGCAAGGCATGGAAAGGCAAAGGCAAGGGAAGGCAAAAGGGTAAAGCAAGGCAAGGAAAGGCAAGGGAAAAGGAGAAAGCAAAGCAAGGCAAGGCAAAAGGATAAGGAAGACACGTCAAGGCAAGGCAAAGATGAAAGTAAGGCAATGCAAGGCAATTCAAAACGGCAAAACAAGGAAAGGCAAGGCAAAAGGGCAAAGCAAAGCAAGTCAAAAGGGCAAAGCATGACAAGGCAAGGCAAGGCAAAAGGGCAAAGCATGACAAGGCAAGGTAAGGCAAAAGGGCAAAGCAAGACAAGGCAAAAGGGCAAAGCATAACAAGGCAAAGCAAGGCAAAAGGGCAAAGCAAGGCAAGTCAAAAGGGCAAAGCATGACAAGGCAAGGCAAGGAAAAAGGGTATAGCAAGTCAAGGCAAGGTAAGGCAAAAGGGCAATTCAAGGAAAGGCAAAATGGCAAAGCAAGGCAAGGCAAAAGGGCAAAGCATGAAAAGGCAAGGCAAGGAAAAAGGGTATAGCAAGTCAAGGCAAAGTAAGGCAAAAGGGCAATTCAAGGAAAGACAAAATGGCAAAGCAAGGCAAGGCAAAAGGGCAAAGCATGGCAAGGCAAGGAAAAAGGGCAACTCAATGCAAGGCCAGGCAAAAGGGCAAAGAAAGGCAAGGCAAGGTAAGTCAAAAGGACAAACCATGGCAAGGCCAGGAAAAAGGCCAAAGCAAGGAAAGGCAAGGCAAAAGGGAAAAGCAAGGCAAGGGAAAATGGCAAAGCAAGGCAAGGCAAGGCAAGACAAAAGGGCAAAGCAAGGCAAGGAAAAAGAGCAAAGCATGGCAAGGCAAGGCAAGGCAAAAGGTCAAAAGAAAGGCAAGGCAAATCAGGGCAAAAGGAGAAAGGAAGGCAAGGCAAGACAAGGCAAAGAGGCAAACCAAGGCAAGGTAAGGCAAGGCAAAAGGGGAAAGCAAAGCAAGGCAAGGCGAAAGGATAAGGAAGACACGTCAAGGCAAGGCAAAGATGAAAGTAAGGCAATGCAAGGAAATTGAAAACGGCAAAACAAGGAAAGGCAAGTCAAAAGGGCAAAGCAAAGCAAGTCAAAAGGGCAAAGCATGACAAGGCAAGGCAATGCAAAAGGGCAAAGCATGAAAAGGCAAGGCAAGGCAAAAGGGTAAAGCATGACAAGGCAAGGTAAGGCAAAAGGGCAATGCAAGGAAAAGCAAAATGGCAAAGCAAGACAAGGCAAAAGGGAAAGCATAAAAAGGCAAAGCAAGGCAAAAGGGCAAAGCAAGGCAAGGCAAAAGGGCAAAGCAAGGAAAGTCAAAAGGGCAAAGCATGACAAGGCAAGGCAAGGAAAAAGGGTATAGCAAGTCAAGGCAAGGTAAGGCAAAAGGGCAATTCAAGGAAAGGCAAAATGGCAAACCAAGGCAAGGCAAAAGGACAAAGCAAAGCAAGTCAAAAGGGCAAAGCATGACAAGGCAAGGCAAGGAAAAAGGGTATAGCAAGTCAAGGCAAGGTAAGGCAAAAGGGCAAAGCAAGGCAAGGCAAAAGGGCAAAGCAAGGCCAGGCAAAAGTGCAAAGAAAGGCAAGGCAAGGTAAGTCAAAAGGACAAACCATGGCAAGGCCAGGAAAAAGGCCAAAGCAAGGAAAGGCAAGGCAAAAGGGGAAAACAAGGCAAGGGAAAATGGCAAAGCAAGGCAAGGCAAGGAAAGACAAAAGGGCAAAGCAAGGCAAGGAAAAAGAGCAAAGCATGGCAAGGCAAGGCAAAAGGTCAAAAGAAAGGCAAGGCAAATCAGGGCAAAAGGAGAAAGGAAGTCAAGGCAAGACAAGGCAAAGAGACAAAGCAAGGCAAGGCAAAAGGGCATAGCAAGGCAAGGTAAGGCAAAGGGGCAAAGCAAGGCATGGAAAGGCAAAGGCAAGGGAAGGCAAAAGGGTAAAGCAAGGCAAGGAAAGGCAAGGGAAAAGGAGAAAGCAAAGAAAGGCAAGGCAAAAGGATAAGGAAGACACGTCAAGGCAAGGCAAAGATGAAAGCAAGGCAATGCAAGGCAATTCAAAACGGCAAAACAAGGAAAGGCAAGGCAAAAGGGCAAAGCAAAGCAAGTCAAAAGGGCAAAGCATGACAAGGCAAGGCAAGGCAAAAGGGCAAAGCATGACAAGGCAAGGTAAGGCAAAAGGGCAAAGCAAGACAAGGCAAAAGGGCAAAGCATAACAAGGCAAAGCAAGGCAAAAGGGCAAAGCAAGGCAAGTCAAAAGGGCAAAGCATGACAAGGCAAGGCAAGGAAAAAGGGTATAGCAAGTCAAGGCAAGGTAAGGCAAAAGGGCAATTCAAGGAAAGACAAAATGGCAAAGCAAGGCAAGGCAAAATGGCAAAGCATGGCAAGGCAAGGAAAAAGGGCAACTCAATGCAAGGCCAGGCAAAAGGGCAAAGAAAGGCAAGGCAAGGTAAGTCAAAAGGACAAACCATGGCAAGGACAGGAAAAAGGCCAAAGCAAGGAAAGGCAAGGCAAAAGGGAAAAGCAAGGCAAGGGAAAATGGCAAAGCAAGGCAAGGCAAGGCAAGACAAAAGGGCAAAGCAAGGCAAGGAAAAAGAGCAAAGCATGGCAAGGCAAGGAAAAAAGGTCAAAAGACAGGCAAGGCAAATCAGGGCAAAAGGAGAAAGGAAGGCAAGGCAAGACAAGGCAAAGAGGCAAAGCAAGGCAAGGTAAGGCAAAAGGGCAAAAGGGGAAAGAAAAGCAAGGCAAGGCGAAAGGATAAGGAAGACACGTCAAGGCAAGGCAAAGATGAAAGTAAGGCAATGCAAGGAAATTGAAAACGGCAAAACAAGGAAAGGCAAGGCAAAAGGGCAAAGCAAAGCAAGTGAAAAGGGCAAAGCATGACAAGGCAAGGCAATGCAAAAGGGCAAAGCATGAAAAGGCAAGGCAAGGCAAAAGGACAAAGCAAAGCAAGTCAAAAGGGCAAAGCATGACAAGGCAAGGCAAGGAAAAAGGGTATAGCAAGTCAAGGCAAGGTAAGGCAAAAGGGCAATTCAAGGAAAGGCAAAATGGCAAAGCAAGGCAAGGCAAAAGGGCAAAGGAAAGCAAGTCAAAATGGCAAAGTATGACAAGGCAAGGCAAGGAAAAAGGCTATAGCAAGTCAAGGCAAAGTAAGGCAAAAGGGCAATTCAAGGAAAGGCAAAATGGCAAAGCAAGGCAAGGCAAAAGGGCAAAGCATAACAAGGCAAAGCAAGGCAAAAGGGCAAAGCAAGGCAAGGCAAAAGGGCAAAGCAAGGCAAGTCAAAAGGGCAAAGCATGACAAGGCAAGGCAAGGAAAAAGGGTATAGCAAGTCAAGGCAAGGTAAGGCAAAAGGGCAATTCAAGGAAAGGCAAAATGGCAAAGCAAGGCAAGGCAAAAGGGCAAAGCAAGGCCAGGCAAAAGTGCAAAGAAAGGCAAGGCAAGGTAAGTCAAAAGGACAAACCATGGCAAGGCCAGGAAAAAGGCCAAAGCAAGGAAAGGCAAGGCAAAAGGGGAAAGCAAGGCAAGGGAAAATGGCAAAGCAAGGCAAGGCAAGGAAAGACAAAAGGGCAAAGCAAGGCAAGGAAAAAGAGCAAAGCATGGCAAGGCAAGGCAAAAGGTCAAAAGAAAGGCAAGGCAAATCAGGGCAAAAGGAGAAAGGAAGGCAAGGCAAGACAAGGCAAAGAGACAAAGCAAGGCAAGGCAAAAGGGCATAGCAAGGCAAGGTAAGGCAAAGGGGCAAAGCAAGGCATGGAAAGGCAAAGGCAAGGGAAGGCAAAAGGGTAAAGCAAGGCAAGGAAAGGCAAGGAAAAAGGGGAAAGCAAAGCAAGGCAAGGCAAAAGGATAAGGAAGACACGTCAAGGCAAGGCAAAGATGAAAGCAAGGCAATGCAAGGCAATTCAAAACGGCAAAACAAGGAAAGGCAAGGCAAAAGGGCAAAGCAAAGCAAGTCAAAAGGGCAAAGCATGACAAGGCAAGGCAAGGCAAAAGGGCAAAGCATGACAAGGCAAGGTAAGGCAAAAGGGCAAAGCAAGACAAGGCAAAAGGGCAAAGCATAACAAGGCAAAGCAAGGCAAAATGGCAAAGCAAGGCAAGGCAAAAGGGCAAAGCAAAGCAAGTCAAAATGGCAAAGTATGACAAGGCAAGGCAAGGAAAAAGGGTATAGCAAGTCAAGGCAAAGTAAGGCAAAAGGGCAATTCAAGGAAAGGCAAAATGGCACTGCAAGGCAAGGCAAAAGGGCAAAGCATAACAAGGCAAAGCAAGGCAAAAGGGCAAAGCAAGGCAAGGCAAAAGGGCAAAGCAAGGCAAGTCAAAAGGGCAAAGCATGACAAGGCAAGGCAAGGAAAATGGGTATAGCAAGTCAAGGCAAGGTAAGGCAAAAGGGCAATTCAAGGAAAGGCAAAATGGCAAAGCAAGGCAAGGCAAAAGGGCAAAGCAAGGCCAGGCAAAAGTGCAAAGAAAGGCAAGGCAAGGTAAGTCAAAAGGACAAACCATGGCAAGGCCAGGAAAAAGGCCAAAGCAAGGAAAGGCAAGGCAAAAGGGGAAAGCAAGGCAAGGGAAAATGGCAAAGCAAGGCAAGGCAAGGAAAGACAAAAGGGCAAAGCAAGGCAAGGAAAAAGAGGAAAGCATGGCAAGGCAAGGCAAAAGGGCAAAAGAAAGGCAAGGCAAATCAGGGCAAAAGGAGAAAGGAAGGCAAGGCAAGACAAGGCAAAGAGACAAAGCAAGGCAAGTCAAAAGGGCATAGCAAGGGAAGGTAAGGCAAAGGGGCAAAGCAAGGCATGGAAAGGCAAGGCAAGAGAAGGCAAAAGGGTAAAGCAAGGCAAGGAAAGGCAAGGAAAAAGGGGAAAGCAAAGCAAGGCAAGGCAAAAGGATAAGGAAGACACGTCAAGGCAAGGCAAAGATGAAAGCAAGGAAATGCAAGGCAATTCAAAACGGCAAAACAAGGAAAGGCAAGGCAAAAGGGCAAAGCAAAGCAAGTCAAAAGGGCAAAGCATGACAATGCAAGGCAAGGCAAAAGGGCAAAGCATGACAAGGCAAGGTAAGGCAAAAGGGCAATGCAAGGAAAGGCAAAATGGCAAAGCAAGACAAGGCAAAAGGGCAAAGCATAACAAGGCAAAGCAAGGCAAAAGGGCAAAGCAAGGCAAGTCAAAAGGGCAAAGCATGACAAGGCAAGGCAAGGAAAAAGGGTATAGCAAGTCAAGGCAAGGTAGGGCAAAAGGGCAATTCAAGGAAAGGCAAAATGGCATAGCAAGGCAAGGCAAAAGGGCAAAGCAAAGCAAGTCAAAATGGCAAAGTATGACAAGGCAAGGCAAGGAAAAAGGCTATAGCAAGTCAAGGCAAGGTAAGGCAAAAGGGCAATTCAAGGAAAGGCAAAATGGCAAAGCAAGGAAAGGCAAAAGGGCAAAGCATAACAAGGCAAAGCAAGGGAAAAGGGCAAAGCAAGGCAAGGCAAAAGGGCAAAGCATGGCAAGGCAAGGAAAAAGGGCAACTCAATGCAAGGCCGGGCAAAAGTGCAAAGAAAGGCAAGGCAAGGTAAGTCAAAAGGACAAACCATGGCAAGGCCAGGAAAAAGGCCAAAGCAAGGAAAGGCAAGGCAAAAGGGGAAAGCAAGGCAAGGGAAAATGGCAAAGCAAGGCAAGGTAAGGCAAGACAAAAGGGCAAAGCAAGGCAAGGAAAAAGAGCAAAGCATGGCAAGGCAAGGCAAGGCAAAAGGTCAAAAGAAAGGCAAGGCAAATCAGGGCAAAAGGAGAAAGGAAGGCAAGGCAAGTCAAGGCAAAGAGTCAAAGCAAGGCAAGGCAAAGGGTCAAAGAAAGGCATGGAAAGGCAAGGCAAAGGAAGGCAAAAGGGTAAAGCAAGGCAAGGAAAGGCAAGGCAAAAGAGGAAAGCAAAGCAAGGCAAGGCAAAATGATAAGGAAGACACGTCAAGGCAAGGCAAAGATGAAAGTAAGGCAATGCAAGGCAATTCAAAACGGCAAAACAAGGAAAGGCAAGGCAAAAGGGCAAAGCAAAGCAAGTCAAAAGGGCAAAGCATGACAAGGCAAGGTAAGGCAAAAGGGCAATGCAAGGAAAGGGAAAATGGCAAGGCAAGACAAGGCAAAAGGGCAAAGCATAACGAGGCAAAGCAAGGCAAAAGGGCAAAGGAAGGCAAGGCAAAAGGGCAAAGCAAGGCAAGTCAAAAGCGCAAAGCATGACAAGGCAAGGCAAGGAAAATGGGTATAGCAAGTCAAGGCAAGGTAAGGCAAAAGGCCAAAGCAAGGAAAGGCAAAATGGCAAAGCAAGGCAAGGCAAAAGGACAAAGCAAAGCTAGTCAAAAGGGCAAAGCATGTCAAGGCAAGGCAAGGAAAAAGGCTATAGCAAGTCAAGGCAAGGTAAGGCAAAAGGGCAATTCAAGGAAAGGCAAAATGGCAAAGCAAGGCAAGGCAAAAGGGCAAAGCATAACAAGACAAAGCAAGGCAAAAGGGCAAAGCAAGGCCAGGCAAAAGTGCAAAGAAAGGCAAGGCAAGGTAAGTCAAACGGACAAACCATGGCAAGGCCAGGAAAAAGGCCAAAGCAAGGAAAGGCAAGGCAAAAGGGGAAAGCAAGGCAAGGGAAAATGGCAGAGCAAGGCAAGGCAAGGAAAGACAAAAGGGCAAAGCAAGGCAAGGAAAAAGAGCAAAGCATGGCAAGGCAAGGCAAAAGGTCAAAAGAAAGGCAAGGCAAATGAGGGCAAAAGGAGAAAGTAAGGCAAGGCAAGACAAGGCAAAGAGGCAAAGCAAGGCAAGGCAAAAGGGCATAGCAAGGCAAGGTAAGGCAAAGGGGCAAAGCAAGGCATGGAAAGGCAAGGCAAGGAAAGGCAAGGCAAAAGGAGAAAGCAAAGCAAGGCAAGGCAAAAGGATAAGGAAGACACGTCAAGGCAAGGCAAAGATGAAAGTAAGGCAATGCAAGGCAATTCAAAACGGCAAAACAAGGAAAGGCAAGGCAAAAGGGAAAAGCAAAGCAAGTCAAAAGGGCAAAGCATGACAAGGCAAGGCAAGGCAAAAGGGCAAAGCATGACAAGGCAAGGTAAGGCAAAAGGGCAATGCAAGGAAAGGCAAAATGGCAAAGCAAGGCAAGGCAAAAGGGCAAAGCATAACAAGGCAAAGCAAGGCAAAAGGGCAAAGCAAGGCAAGTCAAAAGGGCAAAGCATGACAAGGCAAGGCAAGGAAAAAGGGTATAGCAAATCAAGGCAAGGTAAGGCAAAAGGGCAATTTAAGGAAAGGCAAAATGGCAAAGCAAGGCAAGGCAAAAGGGCAAAGCATGGCAAGGCAAGGCAAGGAAAAAGGGCAACTCAAGGCAAGGCCAGGCAAAAGGGCAAAGAAAGGCAAGGCAAGGTAAGTCAAAAGGACAAACCATGGCAAGGCCAGGAAAAAGGCCAAAGCAAGGAAAGGCAAGGCAAAAGGGGAAAGCAAGGCAAGGGAAAATGGCAAAGCAAGGCAAGGCAAGGCAAGACAAAAGGGCAAAGCAAGGCAGGAAAAAGAGCAAAGCATGGCAAGGCAAGGCAAGGCAAAAGGTCAAAAGAAAGGCAAGGCAAATCAGGGCAAAAGGAGAAAGGAAGGCAAGGCAAGACAAGGCAAAGAGGCAAAGCAAGGCAAGGCAAAAGGGCAAAGCAAGGCAAGGTAAGGCAAAGGGGCAAAGCAAGGCATGGAAAGGCAAGGCAAGAGAAGGCAAAAGGGTAAAGCAAGGCAAGGAAAGGCAAGGCAAAAGGGGAAAGCAAAGCAAGGCAAGGCAAAAGGATAAGGAAGAAACGTCAAGGCAAGGCAAAGATGAAAGTAAGGCAATGCAAAGCAATTCAAAACGGCAAAACAAGGAAAGGCAAGGCAAAAGGGCAAAGCAAAGCAAGTCAAAAGGGCAAAGCATGACAAGGCAAGGCAAGGCAAAAGGGCAAAGCATGTCAAGGCAAGGTAAGGCAAAAGGGCAATGCAAGGAAACGCAAAATGGCAAAGCAGACAAGGCAAAAGGGCAAAGCATAACAAGGCAAAGCAAGGCAAAAGGGCAAAGCAAGGCAAGTCAAAAGGGCAAAGCAAGGCCAGGCAAAAGTGCAAAGAAAGGCAAGGCAAGGTAAGTCAAAAGGACAAACCATGGCAAGGCCAGGAAAAAGGCCAAAGCAAGGAAAGGCAAGGCAACAGGGCAAAGCAAGACAAGGCAAAAGTGCAAAGCATAACAAGGCAAAGCAAGGCAAAAGGGCAAAGCAAGGCAAGTCAAAAGGGCAAAGCATGACAAGGCAAGGCAAGGAAAAAGGGTATAGCAAGTCAAGGCAAGGTAAGGCAAAAGGGCAATTCAAGGAAAGGCAAAATGGCAAAGCAAGGCAAGGCAAAAGGGCAAAGCATGAAAAGGCAAGGCAAGGAAAAAGGGTATAGCAAGTCAAGGCAAAGTAAGGCAAAAGGGCAATTCAAGGAAAGACAAAATGGCAAAGCAAGGCAAGGCAAAAGGGCAAAGCATGGCAAGGCAAGGAAAAAGGGCAACTCAATGCAAGGCCAGGCAAAAGGGCAAAGAAAGGCAAGGCAAGGTAAGTCAAAAGGACAAACCATGGCAAGGCCAGGAAAAAGGCCAAAGCAAGGAAAGGCAAGGCAAAAGGGAAAAGCAAGGCAAGGGAAAATGGCAAAGCAAGGCAAGGCAAGGCAAGATAAAAGGGCAAAGCAAGGCAAGGAAAAAGAGCAAAGCATGGCAAGGCAAGGCAAGGCAAAAGGTCAAAAGAAAGGCAAGGCAAATCAGGGCAAAAGGAGAAAGGAAGGCAAGGCAAGACAAGGCAAAGAGGCAAAGCAAGGCAAGGTAAGGCAAGGCAAAAGGGGAAAGCAAAGCAAGGCAAGGCGAAAGGATAAGGAAGACACGTCAAGGCAAGGCAAAGATGAAAGTAAGGCAATGCAAGGAAATTGAAAACGGCAAAACAAGGAAAGGCAAGGCAAAAGGGCAAAGCAAAGCAAGTAAAAAGGGCAAAGCATGACAAGGCAAGGCAATGCAAAAGGGCAAAGCATGAAAAGGCAAGGTAAGGCAAAAGGGTAAAGCATGACAAGGCAAGGTAAGGCAAAAGGGCAATGCAAGGAAAAGCAAAATGGCAAAGCAAGACAAGGCAAAAGGGAAAGCATAAAAAGGCAAAGCAAGGCAAAAGGGCAAAGCAAGGCAAGGCAAAAGGGCAAAGCAAGGAAAGTCAAAAGGGCAAAGCATGACAAGGCAAGGCAAGGAAAAAGGGTATAGCAAGTCAAGGCAAGGTAAGGCAAAAGGGCAATTCAAGGAAAGGCAAAATGGCAAAGCAAGGCAAGGCAAAAGGACAAAGCAAAGCAAGTCAAAAGGGCAAAGCATGACAAGGCAAGGCAAGGAAAAAGGGTATAGCAAGTCAAGGCAAGGTAAGGCAAAAGGGCAATTCAAGGAAAGGCAAAATGGCAAAGCAAGGCAAGGCAAAAGGGCAAAGCAAGGCCAGGCAAAAGTGTAAAGAAAGGCAAGGCAAGGTAAGTCAAAAGGACAAACCATGGCAAGGCCAGGAAAAAGGCCGAAGCAAGGAAAGGCAAGGCAAAAGGGGAAAGCAAGGCAAGGGAAAATGGCAAAGCAAGGCAAGGCAAGGAAAGACAAAAGGGCAAAAAACGCAAGGAAAAAGAGCAAAGCATGGCAAGGCAAGGCAAAAGGTCAAAAGAAAGGCAAGGCAAATCAGGGCAAAAGGAGAAAGGAAGTCAAGGCAAGACAAGGCAAAGAGACAAAGCAAGGCAAGGCAAAAGGGCATAGCAAGGCAAGGTAAGGCAAAGGGGCAAAGCAAGGCATGGAAAGGCAAAGGCAAGGGAAGGCAAAAGGGTAAAGCAAGGCAAGGAAAGGCAAGGGAAAAGGAGAAAGCAAAGCAAGGCAAGGCAAAAGGATAAGGAAGACACGTCAAGGCAAGGCAAAGATGAAAGCAAGGCAATGCAAGGCAATTCAAAACGGCAAAACAAGGAAAGGCAAGGCAAAAGGGCAAAGCAAAGCAAGTCAAAAGGGCAAAGCATGACAAGGCAAGGCAAGGCAAAAGGGCAAAGCATGACAAGGCAAGGTAAGGCAAAAGGGCAAAGCAAGACAAGGCAAAAGGGCAAAGCATAACAAGGCAAAGCAAGGCAAAAGGGCAAAGCAAGGCAAGTCAAAAGGGCTAAGCATGACAAGGCAAGGCAAGGAAAAAGGGTATAGCAAGTCAAGGCAAGGTAAGGCAAAAGGGCAATTCAAGGAAAGGCAAAATGGCAAAGCAAGGCAAGGCAAAAGGGCAAAGCATGAAAAGGCAAGGCAAGTAAAAAGGGTATAGCAAGTCAAGGCAAGGTAAGGCAAAAGGGCAATTCAAGGAAAGATAAAATGGCAAAGCAAGGCAAGGCAAAAGGGCAAAGCATGGCAAGGCAAGGAAAAAGGGCAACTCAATGCAAGGCCAGGCAAAAGGGCAAAGAAAGGCAAGGCAAGGTAAGTCAAAAGGACAAACCATGGCAAGGCCAGGAAAAAGGCCAAAGCAAGGAAAGGCAAGGCAAAAGGGAAAAGCAAGGCAAGGGAAAATGGCAAAGCAAGGAAAGGCAAGGCAAGACAAAAGGGCAAAGCAAGGCAAGGAAAAAGAGCATAGCATGGCAAGGCAAGGCAAAAGGTCAAAAGAAAGGCAAGGCAAATCAGGGCAAAAGGAGAAAGGAAGGCAAGGCAAGACAAGGCAAAGAGGCAAAGCAAGGCAAGGTAAGGCAAGGCAAAAGGGGAAAGAAAAGCAAGGCAAGGCGAAAGGATAAGGAAGACACGTCAAGGCAAGGCAAAGATGAAAGTAAGGCAATGCAAGGAAATTGAAAACGGCAAAACAAGGAAAGGCAAGGCAAAAGGGCAAAGCAAAGCAAGTGAAAAGGGCAAAGCATGACAAGGCAAGGCAATGCAAAAGGGCAAAGCATGAAAAGGCAAGGCAAGGCAAAAGGACAAAGCAAAGCAAGTCAAAAGGGCAAAGCATGACAAGGCAAGGCAAGGAAAAAGGGTATAGCAAGTCAAGGCAAGGTAAGGCAAAAGGGCAATTCAAGGAAAGGCAAAATGGCAAAGCAAGGCAAGGCAAAAGGGCAAAGCAAAGCAAGTCAAAATGGCAAAGTATGACAAGGCAAGGCAAGGAAAAAGGGTATAGCAAGTCAAGGCAAAGTAAGGCAAAAGGGCAATTCAAGGAAAGGCAAAATGGCAAAGCAAGGCAAGGCAAAAGGGCAAAGCATAACAAGGCAAAGCAAGGAAAAAGGGCAAAGCAAGGCAAGGCAAAAGGGCAAAGCAAGGCAAGTCAAAAGGGCAAAGCATGACAAGGCAAGGCAAGGAAAAAGGGTATAGCAAGTCAAGGCAAGGTAAGGCAAAAGGGCAATTCAAGGAAAGGCAAAATGGCAAAGCAAGGCAAGGCAAAAGGGCAAAGCAAGGCCAGGCAAAAGTGCAAAGAAAGGCAAGGCAAGGTAAGTCAAAAGGACAAACCATGGCAAGGCCAGGAAAAAGGCCAAAGCAAGGAAAGGCAAGGCAAAAGGGGAAAGCAAGGCAAGGGAAAATGGCAAAGCAAGGCAAGGCAAGGAAAGACAAAAGGGCAAAGCAAGGCAAGGAAAAAGAGCAAAGCATGGCAAGGCAAGGCAAAAGGGCAAAAGAAAGGCAAGGCAAATCAGGGCAAAAGGAGAAAGGAAGGCAAGGCAAGACAAGGCAAAGAGACAAAGCAAGGCAAGTCAAAAGGGCATAGCAAGGCAAGGTAAGGCAAAGGGGCAAAGCAAGGCATGGAAAGGCAAGGCAAGAGAAGGCAAAAGGGTAAAGCAAGGCAAGGAAAGGCAAGGGAAAAGGAGAAAGCAAAGCAAGGCAAGGCAAAAGGATAAGGAAGACACGTCAAGGCAAGGCAAAGATGAAAGCAAGGAAATGCAAGGCAATTCAAAAGGGCAAAACAAGGAAAGGCAAGGCAAAAGGGCAAAGCAAAGCAAGTCAAAAGGGCAAAGCATGACAATGCAAGGCAAGGCAAAAGGGCAAAGCATGACAAGGCAAGGTAAGGCAAAAGGGCAATGCAAGGAAAGGCAAAATGGCAAAGCAAGACAAGGCAAAAGGGCAAAGCATAACAAGGCAAAGCAAGGCAAAAGGGCAAAGCAAGGCAAGTCAAAAGCGCAAAGCATGACAAGGCAAGGCAAGGAAAAAGGGTATAGCAAGTCAAGGCAAGGTAAGGCAAAAGGGCAATTCAAGGAAAGGCAAAATGGCAAAGCAAGGCAAGGCAAAAGGGCAAAGGAAAGCAAGTCAAAATGGCAAAGTATGACAAGGCAAGGCAAGGAAAAAGGCTATAGCAAGTCAAGGCAAGGTAAGGCAAAAGGGCAATTCAAGGAAAGGCAAAATGGCAAAGCAAGGCAAGGCAAAAGGGCAAAGCATAACAAGGCAAAGCAAGGGAAAAGGGCAAAGCAAGGCAAGGCAAAAGGGCAAAGCATGGCAAGGCAAGGAAAAAGGGCAACTCAATGCAAGGCCGGGCAAAAGTGCAAAGAAAGGCAAGGCAAGGTAAGTCAAAAGGACAAACCATGGCAAGGCCACGAAAAAGGCCAAAGCAAGGAAAGGCAAGGCAAAAGGGGAAAGCAAGGCAAGGGAAAATGGCAAAGCAAGGCAAGGTAAGGCAAGACAAAATGGCAAAGCAAGGCAAGGAAAAAGAGCAAGGCATGGCAAGGCAAGGCAAGGCAAAAGGTCAAAAGAAAGGCAAGGCAAATCAGGGCAAAAGGAGAAAGGAAGGCAAGGCAAGTCAAGGCAAAGAGTCAAAGCAAGGCAAGGCAAAGGGTCAAAGAAAGCCATGGAAAGGCAAGGCAAAGGAAGGCAAAAGGGTAAAGCAAGGCAAGGAAAGACAAGGCAAAAGGGGAAAGCAAAGCAAGGCAAGGCAAAATGATAAGGAAGACACGTCAAGGCAAGGCAAAGATGAAAGTAAGGCAATGCAAGGCAATTCAAAACGGCAAAACAAGGAAAGGCAAGGCAAAAGGGCAAAGCAAAGCAAGTCAAAAGGGCAAAGCATGACAAGGCAAGGTAAGGCAAAAGGGCAATGCAAGGAAAGGCAAAATGGCAAAGCAAGACAAGGCAAAAGGGCAAAGCATAACAAGGCAAAGCAAGGCAAAAGGGCAAAGGAAGGCAAGGCAAAAGGGCAAAGCAAGGCAAGTCAAAAGGGCAAAGCATGACAAGGCAAGGCAAGGAAAAAGGGTATAGCAAGTCAAGGCAAGGTAAGGCAAAAGGCCAAAGCAAGGAAAGGCAAAATGGCAAAGCAAGGCAAGGCAAAAGGACAAAGCAAAGCAAGTCAAAAGGGCAAAGCATGACAAGGCAAGGCAAGGAAAAAGGCTATATAGCAAGTCAAGGCAAGGTAAGGCAAAAGGGCAATTCAAGGAAAGGCAAAATGGCAAAGCAAGGCAAGGCAAAAGGGCAAAGCATAACAAGACAAAGCAAGGCAAAAGGGCAAAGCAAGGCCAGGCAAAAGTGCAAAGAAAGGCAAGGCAAGGTAAGTCAAACGGACAAACCATGGCAAGGCCAGGAAAAAGGCCAAAGCAAGGAAAGGCAAGGCAAAAGGGGAAAGCAAAGCAAGGAAAAATGGCAAAGCAAGGCAAGGCAAGGCAAGAGAAAAGGGCAAAGCAAGGCAAGGAAAAAGAGCAAAGCATGGCAAGGCAAGGCAAAAGGTCAAAAGAAAGGCAAGGCAAATGAGGGCAAAAGGAGAAAGTAAGGCAAGGCAAGACAAGGCAAAGAGGCAAAGTAAGGCATGGAAAGGCAAGGCAAGGAAAGGCAAGGCAAAAGGAGAAAGCAAAGCAAGGCAAGGCAAAAGGATAAGGAAGACACGTCAAGGCAAGGCAAAGATGAAAGCAAGGCAATGCAAGGCAATTCAAAACGGCAAAACAAGGAAAGGCAAGGCAAAAGGGCAAAGCAAAGCAAGTCAAAAGGGCAAAGCATGACAAGGCAAGGCAAGGCAAAAGGGCTAAGCATGACAAGGCAAGGTAAGGCAAAAGGGCAATGCAAGGCAAGGCAAAAGGGCAAAGCATAACAAGGCAAAGCAAGGCAAAAGGGCAAAGAAAGGCAAGTCAAAAGGGCAAAGCATGAAAAGGCAAGACAAGGAAAAAGGGTATAGCAAATCAAGGCAAGGTAAGGCAAAAGGGCAATTCAAGGAAAGGCAAAATGGCAAAGCAAGGCAAGGCAAAAGGGCAAAGCATGGCAAGGCAAGGCAAGGAAAAAGGGCAACTCAAGGCAAGGCCAGGCAAAAGGGCAAAGAAAGGCAAGGCAAGGTAAGTCAAAAGGACAAACCATGGCAAGGCCAGGAAAAAGGCCAAAGCAAGGAAAGGCAAGGCAAAAGGGGAAAGCAAGGCAAGGGAAAATGGGAAAGCAAGGCAAGGCAAGGCAAGACAAAAGGGCAAAGCAAGGCAGGAAAAAGAGCAAAGCATGGCAAGGCAAGGCAAGGCAAAAGGTCAAAAGAAAGGCAAGGCAAATCAGGGCAAAAGGAGAAAGGAAGGCAAGGCAAGACAAGGCAAAGAGGCAAAGCAAGGCAAGGCAAAAGGGCAAAGCAAGGCAAGGTAAGGCAAAGGGGCAAAGCAAGGCATGGAAAGGCAAGGCAAAAGGGGAAAGCAAAGCAAGGCAAGGCAAAAGGATAAGGAAGAAATGTCAAGGCAAGGCAAAGATGAAAGTAAGGCAATGCAAAGCAATTCAAAACGGCAAAACAAGGAAAGGCAAGGCAAAAGGGCAAAGCAAAGCAAGTCAAAAGGGCAAAGCATGACAAGGCAAGGCAAGGCAAAAGGGCAAAGCATGTCAAGGCAAGGTAAGGCAAAAGGGCAATGCAAGGAAACGCAAAATGGCAAAGCAGACAAGGCAAAAGGGCAAAGCATAACAAGGCAAAGCAAGGCGAAAGGGCAAAGCAAGGCAAGTCAAAACGGCAAAGCATGACAAGGCAAGGCAAGGAAAAAGGGTATAGCAAGTCAAGGCAAGGTAAGGCAAAAGGGCAATTCAAGGAAAGGCAAAATGGCAAAGCAAGGCAAGGCAAAAGGGCAAAGCATAACAAGGCAAAGCAAGGCAAAAGGGCAAAGCAAGGCAAGGCAAAAGGGCAAAGCATGGCAAGGCAAGGAAAAAGGGCAAATCAATGCAAGGCCGGGCAAAAGTGCAAAGAAAGGCAAGGCAAGGTAAGTCAAAAAGACAAAACCATGGCAAGGCCAGGAAAAAGGCCAAAGCAAGGAAAGGCAAGGCAAAAGGGAAATGCAAGGCATGGGAAAATGGCAAAGCAAGGCAAGGCAAGGCAAGACAAAAGGGCAAAGCAAGGCAAGGAAAAAGAGCAAAGCATGGCAAGGCAAGGCAAGGCAAAAGGTCAAAAGAAAGGCAAGGCAAATGAGGGCAAAAGGAGAAAGTAAGGCAAGGCAAGACAAGGCAAAGAGGCAAAGCAAGGCAAGGCAAAAGGGCATAGCAAGGCAAGGTAAGGCAAAGGGGCAAAGCAAGGCATGGAAAGGCAAGGCAAGGGAAGGCAAAAGGGTAAAGCAAGGCAAGGAAAGGCAAGGCAAAACGGGAAAGCAAAGAAAGGAAAGGCAAAAGGATAAGGAAGACACGTCAAGGCAAGGCAAAGGTGAAAGCAAGGCAATGCAAGGCAATTCAAAACGGCAAAACAAGGAAAGGCAAGGCAAAAGGGCAAAGCAAAGCAAGCCAAAAGGGCAAAGCATGACAAGGCAAGGCAAGTCAAAAGGGCAAAGCATGACAAGGCAAGGTAAGGCAAAAGGGCAATGCAAGGAAAGGCAAAATGGCAAAGCAAGACAAGGCAAAAGGGCAAAGCATAACAAGGCAAAGCAAGGCAAAAGGGCGAAGCAAGGCAAGTCAAAAGGGCAAAGCATGACAAGGCAAGGCAAGGAAAAAGGGTATAGCAAGTCAAGGCAAGGTAAGGCAAAAGGGCAATTCAAGGAAAGGCAAAATGGCAAAGCAAGGCAAGGCAAAAGGGCAAAGCATAACAAGGCAAAGCAAGGCAAAAGGGCAAAGCATGGCAAGGCAAGGTTAGTCAAAAGGACAAACCATGGCAAGGCCAGGAAAAAGGCCAAAGCAAGGAAAGGCAAGGCAAAAGGGGAAAGCAAGGCAAGGGAAAATGGCAAAGCAAGGCAAGTCAAGGCAAGACAAAAGGGCAAAGCAAGGCAAGGAAAAAGAGCAAAGCATGGCAAGGGAAGGCAAGGCAAAAGGTGAAAAGAAAGGCAAGGCAAATCAGGGCAAAAGGAAAAAGGAAGGCAAGGCAAGACAAGGCAAATAGGCAAAGCAAGGCAAGGAAAAAGGGGCAAAGCAAGGCATGGAAAGGCAAGGCAAGAGAAGGCAAAAGGGTAAAGCAAGGCAAGGAAAGGCAAGGCAAAACGGGAAAGCAAAGAAAGGAAAGGCAAAAGGATAAGGAAGACACGTCAAGGCAAGGCAAAGGTGAAAGTAAGGCAATACAAGGCAATTCAAAACGGCAAAACAAGGAAAGGCAAGGCAAAAGGGCAAAGCAAAGCAAGTCAAAAGGGCAAAGCATGACAAGGCAAGGCAAAAGGTCAAAAGAAAGGCAAGGCAAATGAGGGCAAAAGGAGAAAGGAAGGCAAGGCAAGACAAGGCAAAGAGGCAAAGCAAGGCAAGGTAAGGCAAGGCAAAAGGGGAAAGCAAAGCAAGGCAAGGCAAAAGGATAAGGAAGACACGTCAAGGCAAGGCAAAGATGAAAGCAAGGCAATGCAAGGCAATTGAAAACGGCAAAACAAGGAAAGGCAAGGCAAAAGGGCAAAGCAAAGCAAGCCAAAATGGCAAAGCATGACAAGGCAAGGCAAGGCAAAAGGGCAAAGCATGACAAGGCAAGGTAAGGCAAAAGGGCAATGCAAGGAAAGGCAAAATGGCAAAGCAAGACAAGGCAAAAGGGCAAAGCATAACAAGGCAAAGCAAGGCAAAAGGGCAAAGCAAGGCAAGGCAAAAGGGCAAAGCAAGGCAAGTCAAAAGGGCAAAGCATGACAAGGCAAGGCAAGGAAAAAGGGTATAGCAACTCAAGGCAAGGTAAGGCAAAAGGGCAATTCAAGGAAAGGCAAAATGGCAAAGCAAGCCAAGGCAAAAGGGCAAAGCATAACAAGGCAAAGCAAGGCACAGGGGCAAAGCAAGGCCAGGTAAAAGTGCAAAGAAAGGCAAGGCAAGGTAAGTCAAAAGGACAAACCATGGCAAGGCCAGGAAAAAGGCCAAAGCAAGGAAAGGCAAGGCAAAAGGGGAAAGCAAGGCAAGGGAAAATGGCAAAGCAAGGCAAGGCAAGGCAAGACAAAAGGGCAAAGCAAGGCAAGGAAAAAGAGCAAAGCATGGCAAGGCAAGGCAAAAGGTCAAAAGAAAGGCAAGGCAAATGAGGGCAAAAGGAGAAAGGAAGGCAAGGCAAGACAAGGCAAAGAGGCAAAGCAAGGCAAGGTAAGGCAAGGCAAAAGGGGAAAGCAAAGCAAGGCAAGGCAAAAGCATAAGGAAGACACGTCAAGGCAAGGCAAAGATGAAAGTAAGGCAATGCAAGGAAATTGAAAACGGCAAAACAAGGAAAGGCAAGGCAAAAGGGCAAAGCAAAGCAAGTCAAAAGGGCAAAGCATGACAAGACAAGGCAAGGCAAAAGGGTAAAGCATGTCAAGGCAAGGTAAGGCAAAAGGGCAATGCAAGGAAAAGCAACATGGCAAAGCAAGGCAAGGCAAAAGGGCAAAGCATAACAAGGCAAAGCAAGGCAAAAGGGCAAAGCAAGGCAAGGCAAAAGGGCAAAGCAAGGCAAGTCAAAAGGGCAAAGCATGAAAAGGCAAGGCAAGGAAAAAGGGTATAGCAAGTCAAGGCAAGGTAAGGCAAAAGGGCAATTCAAGGAAAGGCAAAATGGCAAAGCAAGGCAAGGCAAAAGGGCAAAGCATGGCAAGGCAAGGAAAAAGGGCAACTCAATGCAAGGCCAGGCAAAAGGGTAAAGAAAGGCAAGGCAAGGTAACTCAAAAGGACAAACCATGGCAAGGCCAGGAAAAAGGCCAAAGCAAGGAAAGGCAAGGCAAAAGGGGAAAGCAAGGCAAGGGAAAATGGCAAAGCAAGGCAAGGCAAGGCAAGACAAAAGGGCAAAGCAAGGCAAGGAAAAAGAGCAAAGCATGGCAAGGCAAGGCAAAAGGTCAAAAGAAAGGCAAGGCAAATCAGGGCAAAAGAAGAAAGTAAGGCAAGGCAAGACAAGGCAAACAGGCAAAGCAAGGCAAGGCAAAGGGGCAAAGCAAGGCATGGAAAGGCAAGGCAAGGGAAGGCAAAAGGGTAAAGCAAGGCAAGGAAAGGCAAGGCAAAAGGGGAAAGCAAAGAAAGGAAAGGCAAAAAGATAACGAAGACACGTCAAGGCAAGGCAAAGATGAAAGTAAGGCAATGCAAGGCAATTCAAAACGGCAAAACAAGGAAAGGCAAGGCAAAAGGGCAAAGCAAAGCAAGTCAAAAGGGCAAAGCATGACAAGGCAAGGCAAGGCAAAAGGGTAAAGCATGTCAAGGCAAGGTAAGGCAAAAGGGCAATGCAAGGAAAAGCAACATGGCAAAGCAAGACAAGGCAAAAGGGCAAAGCATAACAAGGCAAAGCAAGGCAAAAGGGCAAAGCAAGGCAAGGCAAAAGGGCAAAGCAAGGCAAGTCAAAAGGGCAAAGCATGACAAGGCAAGGCAAGGAAAAAGGGTATAGCAAGTCAAGGCAAGGTAAGGCAAAAGGGCAATTCAAGGAAAGGCAACATGGCAAAGCAAGGCAAGGCAAAAGGGCAAAGCAAAGCAAGTCAAAAGGGCAAAGCATGACAAGGCAAGGCAAGGAAAAAGGGTATAGCAACTCAAGGCAAGGTAAGGCAAAAGGGCAATTCGAGGAAAGGCAAAATGGCAAAGCAAGGCAAGGCAAAAGGGCAAAGCATAACAAGGCAAAGCAAGGCAAAAGGGCAAAGCAACGCCAGGCAAAAGTGCAAAGAAAGGCAAGGCAAGGTAAGTCAAAAGGACAAACCATGGCAAGGCCAGTAAAAAGGCCAAAGCAAGGAAAGGCAAGGCAAAAGGGGAAAGCAAGGCAAGGGAAAATGGCAAAGCAAGGCAAGGCAAGACAAAAGGGCAAAGCAAGGAAAGGAAAAAGAGCAAAGCATGGCAAGGCAAGGCGAAAGGTCAAAAGAAAGGCAAGGCAAATCAGGGCAAAAGGAGAAAGTAAGGCAAGGCAAGACAAGGCAAAGAGGCAAAGCAAGGCAAGGCAAAAGGGCAAAGCATGGCAAGGCAAGGCAAGGAGAAAGGGCAACTCAATGCAAGGCCGGGCAAAAGTGCAAAGAAAGGCAAGGCAAGGTAAGTCAAAAGGACAAACCATGGCAAGGCCAGGAAAAAGGCCAAAGCAAGGAAAGGCAAGGCAAAAGGGCAAAGCAAAGCAAGTCAAAAGGGCAAAGCATGACAAGGCAAGGCAAGGAAAAAGGGTATAGCAAGGCAAGGTAAGGCAAAAGGGCAATTCAAGGAAAGGCAAAATGGCAAAGCAAGGCAAGGCAAAAGGGCAAAGCAAGGCAAGGCAAAAGGGCAAAGCATGGCAAGGCAAGGCAAGGAAAAAGGGCAACTCAATGCAAGGCCGGGCAAAAGTGCAAAGAAAGGCAAGGCAAGGTAAGTCAAAAGGACAAACCATGGCAAGGCCAGGAAAAAGGCCAAAGCAAGGAAAGGCAAGGCAAAAGGGGAAAGCAAGGCAAGTCAAAAGGGGAAAGCATGACAAGGCAAGGCAAGGAAAAAGGGTATAGCAAGTCAAGGCAAGGTAAGGCAAAAGGGCAATTCAAGGAAAGGCACAATGGCAAAGCAAGACAAGGCAAAAGGGCAAAGCATAACAAGGCAAAGCAAGGCAAAAGGGCAAAGCAAGGCAAGTCAAAAGGGCAAAGCATGACAAGGCAAGGCAAGGAAAAAGGGTATAGCAAGTCAAGGCAAGGTAAGGCAAAAGGGCAATTCAAGGAAAGGCAAAATGGCAAAGCAAGGCAAGGCAAAAGGGCAAAGCATGGCAAGGCAAGGCAAGGAAAAAGGGCAACTCAATGCAAGGCCAGGCAAAAGGGCAAAGCATGGCAAGGCAAGGTAAGTCAAAAGGACAAACCATGGCAAGGCCAGGAAAAAGGCCAAAGCAAGGAAAGGCAAGGCAAAAGGGGAAAGCAAGGCAAGGGAAAATGGGAAAGCAAGGCAAGGCAAGGCAAGACAAAAGGGCAAAGCAAGGCAAGGAAAAAGAACAAAGCATGGCAAGGCAAGGCAAAAGGTCAAAAGAAAGGCAAGGCAAATCAGGGTAAAAGGAGAAAGGAAGGCAAGGCAAGACAAGACAAAGAGGCAAAGCAAGGCAAGGCAAAAGGGCAAAGCAAGGCAAGGTAAGGCAAAGGGGCAAAGCAAGGCACGGAAAGGCAAGGCAAGGGAAGGCAAAAGGGTAAAGCAAGGCAAAGAAAGGTAAGGCAAAAGGGGAAAGCAAAGCAAGGCAAGGCAAAAGGATAAGGAAGACACGTGAAGGCAAGGCAAAGATGAAACTAAGGCAATGCAAGGCAATTCAAAACGGCAAAACAAGGCAAGGCAACGCAAAAGGGCAAAGCATGTCAAGGCAAGGTAAGGCAAAAGGGCAAAGCATGACAAGGCAAGGCAAGGAAAAAGGGTATAGCAAGGCAAGGTAAGGCAAAAGGGCAATGCAAGGAAAGGCAAAATGGCAAAGCAAGACAAGGCAAAAGGGCAAAGCATAACAAGGCAAAGCAAGGCAAAAGGGCAAAGCAAGGCAAGGCAAAAGGGCAAAGCAAGGCAAGTCAAAAGGGCAAAGCATGACAAGGCAAGGCAAGGCAAAAGGGCAAAGCATGACAAGGCAAGGTAAGGCAAAAGGGCAATGCAAGGAAAGGCAAAATGGCAAAGCAAGACAAGGCAAAAGGGCAAAGCATAACAAGGCAAAGCAAGGCAAAAGGGCAAAGCAAGGCAAGGCAAAAGGGCAAAGCAAGGCAAGTCAAAAGGGCAAAGCATGACAAGGCAAGGCAAGGAAAAAGGGTATAGCAAGTCAAGGCAAGGTAAGGCAAAAGGGCAATTCAAGGAAAGGCAACATGGCAAAGCAAGGCAAGGCAAAAGGGCAAAGCAAAGCAAGTCAAAAGGGCAAAGCATGACAAGGCAAGGCAAGGCAAAAGGGTAAAGCATGTCAAGGCAAGGTAAGGCAAAAGGGCAATGCAAGGAAAATCAAAGTGGCAAAGCAAGACAAGGCAAAACGGCAAAGCATAACAAGGCAAAGCAAGGCAAAAGGGCAAAGCAAGGCCAGGTAAAAGTGCAAAGAAAGGCAAGGCAAGGTAAGTCAAAAGGACAAACCATGGCAAGGCCAGGAAAAAGGCCAAAGCAAGGAAAGGCAAGGCAAAAGGGGTAAGCAAGGCAAGGGAAAATGGCAAAGAAAGGCAAGGCAAGGCAAGACAAAAGGGCAAAGCAAGGCAAGGAAAAAGAGCAAAGCATGGCAAGGCAAGGCAAAAGGTCAAAAGAAAGGCAAGGCAAATCAGGGCAAAAGGAGAAAGTAAGGCAAGGCAAGACAAGGCAAAGAGGCAAAGCAAGGCAAGGCAAAAGGGCAAAGCAAGGCAAGGGAAGGCAAAGGTTCAAAGCAATGCACGGAAAGGCAAGGCAAGGGAAGGCAAAAGGGTAAAGCAAGGCAAGGAAAGGCAAGGCAAAAGGAGAAAGCAAAGCAAGGCAACGCAAAAGGATAAGGAAGACACGTCAAGGCAAGGCAAAGATGAAAGCAAGGCAATGCAAGGCAATTCAAAACGGCAAAACAAGGAAAGGCAAGGCAAAAGGGCAAAGCAAAGCAAGTCAAAAGGGCAAAGCATGACAAGGCAAGGCAAGGCAAAAGGGCAAAGCATGACAAGGCAAGGTAAGGCAAAAGGGCAATGCAAGGAAAGGCAAAATGGAAAAGCAAGACAAGGCAAAAGGGCAAAGCATAACAAGGCAAAGCAAGGCAAGAGGGCAAAGCAAGGCAAGTCAAAAGGGCAAAGCATGACAAGGCAAGGCAAGGAAAAAGGGTATAGCAAGTCAAGGCAAGGTAAGGCAAAAGGGCAATTCAAGGAAAGGCAAAATGGCAAAGCAAGGCAAGGCAAAAGGGCAAAGCATGGCAAGGCAAGGCAAGGCAAGGAAAAAGGGCAACTCAAGGAAAGGCCAGGCAAAAGGGCAAAGAAATGCAAGGCAAGGTAAGTCAAAAGGACAAACCATGGCAAGGCCAGGAAAAAGGCCAAAGCAAGGAAAGGCAAGGCAAAAGGGGAAAGCAAGGCAAGGGAAAATGGCAAAGCAAGGCAAGGCAAGGCAAGACAAAAGGGCAAAGCAAGGCAAGGAAAAAGAGCAAAGCATGGCAAGGCAAGGCAAGGCAAAAGGTCAAAAGAAAGGCAAGGCAAATCAGGGCAAAAGGAGAAAGGAAGGCAGGGCAAGACAAGTCAAAGAGGCAAAGCAAGGCAAGATAAGGCAAGGCAAAAGGGGAAAGCAAAGCAAGGCAAGGCAAAAGGATAAGGAAGATACGTCAAGGCAAGGCAAAGATGAAAGTAAGGCAATGCAAGGCAATTGAAAAAGGCAAAACAAGGAAAGGCAAGGAAAAAGGGCAAAGCAAAGCAAGTCAAAAGGGCAAAGAATGACAAGGCAAGGCAAGGCAAAAGCGCAAAGCATGAAAAGGCAAGGCAAGGCAAAAGGGTAAAGCATGTCAAGGCAAGGTTAGGCAAAAGGGCAATGCAAGGAAAAGCAAAATGGCAAAGCAAGACAAGGCAAAAGGGCAAAGCATAACAAGGCAAAGCAAGGCAAAAGGGCAAAGCAAGGCAAGTCAAAAGGGCAAAGCATGACAAGGCAAGGCAAGGAAAAAGGGTATAGCAAGTCAAGGCAAGGTAAGGCAAAAGGGCAATTCAAGATAAGGCAAAATGACAAAGCAAGGCAAGGCAAAAGGGCAAAGCAAGGCAAGGCAAAAGGGCAAAGCATGGCAAGGCAAGGCAAGGAAAAAGGGCAACTCAATGCAAGGCCGGGCAAAAGTGCAAAGAAAGGCAAGGCAAGGTAAGTCAAAAGGACAAACCATGGTAAGGCCAGGAAAAAGGCCAAAGCAAGGAAAGGCAAAATGACAAAGCAAGGCAAGGCAAAAGGGCAAAGCAAGGCAAGGCAAAGGGGCAAAGCATGGCAAGGCAAGGCAAGGAAAAAGGGCAACTCAATGCAAGGCCGGGCAAAAGTGCAAAGAAAGGCAAGGCAAGGTAAGTCAAAAGGACAAACCATGGCAAGGCCAGGAAAAAGGCCAAAGCAAGGAAAGGCAAGGCAAAAGGGGAAAGCAAGGCAAGTCAAAAGGGGAAAGCATGACAAGGCAAGGCAAGGAAAAAGGGTATAGCAAGTCAAGGCAAGGTAAGGCAAAAGGGCAATTCAAGGAAAGGCAAAATGGCAAAGCAAGACAAGGCAAAAGGGCAAAGCATAACAAGGCAAAGCAAGGCAAAAGGACAAAGCAAGGCAAGTCAAAAGGGCAAAGCATGACAAGGCAAGGCAAGGAAAAAGGGTATAGCAAGTCAAGGCAAGGTAAGGCAAAAGGGCAATTCAAGGAAAGGCAAAATGGCAAAGCAAGGCAAGGCAAAAGGGCAAAGCATGGCAAGGCAAGGCAAGGAAAAAGGGCAACTCAATGCAAGGCCAGGCAAAAGGGCAAAGCATGGCAAGGCAAGGTAAGTCAAAAGGACAAACCATGGCAAGGCCAGGAAAAAGGCCAAAGCAAGGAAAGGCAAGGCAAAAGGGGAAAACAAGGCAAGGGAAAATGGCAAAGCAAGGCAAGGCAAGGCAAGACAAAAGGGCAAAGCAAGGCAAGGAAAAAGAGCAAAGCATGGCAAGGCAAGGCAAGGCAAAAGGTCAAAAGAAAGGCAAGGCAAATCAGGGCAAAAGGAGAAAGGAAGGCAAGGCAAGACAAGGCAAAGAGGCAAAGCAAGGCAAGGCAAAAGGGCAAAGCAAGGCAAGGTAAGGCAAAGGGGCAAAGCAAGGCATGGAAAGGCAAGGCAAGAGAAGGCAAAAGGGTTAAGCAAGGCAAGGAAAGTCAAGGCAAAAGGAGAAAGCAAAGCAAGGCAAGGCAAAAGGATAAGGAAGACACGTCAAGGCAAGGCAAAGATGAAAGCAAGGCAATGCAAGGCAATTCAAAACGGCAAAACAAGGAAAGGCAAGGCAAAAGGGCAAAGCAAAGCAAGTCAAAAGGGCAAAGCATGACAAGGCAAGGCAAGGCAAAAGGGCAAAGCATGACAAGGCAAGGTAAGGCAAAAGGGCAATGCAAGGAAAGGCAAAATGGCAAAGCAAGACAAGGCAAAAGGGCAAAGCATAACAAGGCAAAGCAAGGCAAAAGGGTAAAGCAAGGCAAGTCAAAAGGGCAAAGCATGGCAAGGCAAGGCAAGGCAAGGAAAAAGGGCAACTCAAGGAAAGGCCAGGCAAAAGGGCAAAGAAAGGCAAGGCAAGGTAAGTCAAAAGGACAAACCATGGCAAGGCCAGGAAAAAGGCCAAAGCAAGGAAAGGCAAGGCAAAAGGGGAAAGCAAGGCAAGGGAAAATGGCAAAGCAAGGCAAGGCAAGGCAAGACAAAAGGGCAAAGCAAGGCAAGGAAAAAGAGCAAAGCATGGCAAGGCAAGGCAAAAGGTCAAAAGAAAGGCAAGGCAAATCAGGGCAAAAGGAGAAAGGAAGGCAAGGCAACGTAAGGCAAAGGGGCAAAGCAAGGCAAGGTAAGGCAAGGCAAAAGGGGAATGCAAAGCAAGGCAAGGCAAAAGGATAAGCAAGACACGTCAAGGCAAGGCAAAGATGAAAGTAAGGCAATGCAAGGCAATTGAAAACGGCAAAACAAGGAAAGGCAAGGCAAAAGGGCAAAGCAAAGCAAGGCAAAAGGGCAAAGCATGACAAGGCAAGGCAAGGCAAAAGGGTAAAGCATGTCAAGGCAAGGTAAGGCAAAAGGGCAATGCAAGGAAACGCAAAATGGCAAAGCAGACAAGAAAAAAGGGGAAAGCATAACAAGGCAAAGCAAGACAAAAGGGCAAAGCAAGGCAAGTCAAAAGGGCAAAGCATGACAAGGCAAGGCAAGGAAAAAGGGTATAGCAAGTCAAGGCAAGGTAAGGCAAAAGGGCAATTCAAGGAAAGGCAAAATGGCAAAGCAAGGCAAGGCAAAAGGGCAAAGCAAAGCAAGTCAAAATGGCAAAGTATGACAAGGCAAGGCAAGGAAAAAGGGTATAGCAAGTAAAGGCAAGGTAAGGCAAAAGGGCAATTCAAGGAAAGGCAAAATGGCAAAGCAAGGCAAGGCAAAAGGGCAAAGCATAACAAGGCAAAGCAAGGCAAAAGGGCAAAGCAAGGCAAGGAAAAAGGGCAAAGCATGGCAAGGCAAGGTAAGTCAAAAGGACAAACCATGGCAAGGCCAGGAAAAAGGCCAAAGCAAGGAAAGGCAAGGCAAAAGGGGAAAGCAAGGCAAGGGAAAATGGCAAAGCAAGGCAAGGCAAGGCAAGACAAAAGGGCAAAGCAAGGCAAGGAAAAAGAGCAAAGCATGGCAAGGCAAGGCAAGGCAAAAGGTCAAAAGAAAGGCAAGGCAAATCAGGGCAAAAGGAGAAAGGAAGGCAAGGCAAGACAAGGCTAAGAGGCAAAGCAAGGCAAGGCAAAAGGGCAAAGCAAGGCAAGGGAAGGCAAAGGGGCAAAGCAAGGCATGGAAAGGCAAGGCAAGAGAAGGCAAAAGGGTAAAGCAAGGCAAGGAAAGGCAAGACAAAAGGGCAAAGCAAGGCAAGGAAAAAGAGCAAAGCATGGCAAGGCAAGGCAAAAGGTCAAAAGAAAGGCAAGGCAAATCAGGGCAAAAGAAGAAAGTAAGGCAAGGCAAGACAAGGCAAACAGGCAAAGCAAGGCAAGGCAAAGGGGCAAAGCAAGGCATGGAAAGGCAAGGCAAGGGAAGGCAAAAGGGTAAAGCAAGGCAAGGAAAGGCAAGGCAAAAGGGGAAAGCAAAGAAAGGAAAGGCAAAAAGATAACGAAGACACGTCAAGGCAAGGCAAAGATGAAAGTAAGGCAATGCAAGGCAATTCAAAACGGCAAAACAAGGAAAGGCAAGGCAAAAGGGCAAAGCAAAGCAAGTCAAAAGGGCAAAGCATGACAAGGCAAGGCAAGGCAAAAGGGTAAAGCATGTCAAGGCAAGGTAAGGCAAAAGGGCAATGCAAGGAAAAGCAACATGGCAAAGCAAGACAAGGCAAAAGGGCAAAGCATAACAAGGCAAAGCAAGGCAAAAGGGCAAAGCAAGGCAAGGCAAAAGGGCAAAGCAAGGCAAGTCAAAAGGGCAAAGCATGACAAGGCAAGGCAAGGAAAAAGGGTATAGCAAGTCAAGGCAAGGTAAGGCAAAAGGGCAATTCAAGGAAAGGCAACATGGCAAAGCAAGGCAAGGCAAAAGGGCAAAGCAAAGCAAGTCAAAAGGGCAAAGCATGACAAGGCAAGGCAAGGAAAAAGGGTATAGCAACTCAAGGCAAGGTAAGGCAAAAGTGCAATTCGAGGAAAGGCAAAATGGCAAAGCAAGGCAAGGCAAAAGGGCAAAGCATAACAAGGCAAAGCAAGGCAAAAGGGCAAAGCAACGCCAGGCAAAAGTGCAAAGAAAGGCAAGGCAAGGTAAGTCAAAAGGACAAACCATGGCAAGGCCAGTAAAAAGGCCAAAGCAAGGAAAGGCAAGGCAAAAGGGGAAAGCAAGGCAAGGGAAAATGGCAAAGCAAGGCAAGGCAAGACAAAAGGGCAAAGCAAGGAAAGGAAAAAGAGCAAAGCATGGCAAGGCAAGGCGAAAGGTCAAAAGAAAGGCAAGGCAAATCAGGGCAAAAGGAGAAAGTAAGGCAAGGCAAGACAAGGCAAAGAGGCAAAGCAAGGCAAGGCAAAAGGGCAAAGCATGGCAAGGCAAGGCAAGGAGAAAGGGCAACTCAATGCAAGGCCGGGCAAAAGTGCAAAGAAAGGCAAGGCAAGGTAAGTCAAAAGGACAAACCATGGCAAGGCCAGGAAAAAGGCCAAAGCAAGGAAAGGCAAGGCAAAAGGGCAAAGCAAAGCAAGTCAAAAGGGCAAAGCATGACAAGGCAAGGCAAGGAAAAAGGGTATAGCAAGGCAAGGTAAGGCAAAAGGGCAATTCAAGGAAAGGCAAAATGGCAAAGCAAGGCAAGGCAAAAGGGCAAAGCAAGGCAAGGCAAAAGGGCAAAGCATGGCAAGGCAAGGCAAGGAAAAAGGGCAACTCAATGCAAGGCCGGGCAAAAGTGCAAAGAAAGGCAAGGCAAGGTAAGTCAAAAGGACAAACCATGGCAAGGCCAGGAAAAAGGCCAAAGCAAGGAAAGGCAAGGCAAAAGGGGAAAGCAAGGCAAGTCAAAAGGGGAAAGCATGACAAGGCAAGGCAAGGAAAAAGGGTATAGCAAGTCAAGGCAAGGTAAGGCAAAAGGGCAATTCAAGGAAAGGCACAATGGCAAAGCAAGACAAGGCAAAAGGGCAAAGCATAACAAGGCAAAGCAAGGCAAAAGGGCAAAGCAAGGCAAGTCAAAAGGGCAAAGCATGACAAGGCAAGGCAAGGAAAAAGGGTATAGCAAGTCAAGGCAAGGTAAGGCAAAAGGGCAATTCAAGGAAAGGCAAAATGGCAAAGCAAGGCAAGGCAAAAGGGCAAAGCATGGCAAGGCAAGGCAAGGAAAAAGGGCAACTCAATGCAAGGCCAGGCAAAAGGGCAAAGCATGGCAAGGCAAGGTAAGTCAAAAGGACAAACCATGGCAAGGCCAGGAAAAAGGCCAAAGCAAGGAAAGGCAAGGCAAAAGGGGAAAGCAAGGCAAGGGAAAATGGGAAAGCAAGGCAAGGCAAGGCAAGACAAAAGGGCAAAGCAAGGCAAGGAAAAAGAACAAAGCATGGCAAGGCAAGGCAAAAGGTCAAAAGAAAGGCAAGGCAAATCAGGGTAAAAGGAGAAAGGAAGGCAAGGCAAGACAAGACAAAGAGGCAAAGCAAGGCAAGGCAAAAGGGCAAAGCAAGGCAAGGTAAGGCAAAGGGGCAAAGCAAGGCACGGAAAGGCAAGGCAAGGGAAGGCAAAAGGGTAAAGCAAGGCAAAGAAAGGTAAGGCAAAAGGGGAAAGCAAAGCAAGGCAAGGCAAAAGGATAAGGAAGACACGTGAAGGCAAGGCAAAGATGAAAGTAAGGCAATGCAAGGCAATTCAAAACGGCAAAACAAGGCAAGGCAACGCAAAAGGGCAAAGCATGTCAAGGCAAGGTAAGGCAAAAGGGCAAAGCATGACAAGGCAAGGCAAGGAAAAAGGGTATAGCAAGGCAAGGTAAGGCAAAAGGGCAATGCAAGGAAAGGCAAAATGGCAAAGCAAGACAAGGCAAAAGGGCAAAGCATAACAAGGCAAAGCAAGGCAAAAGGGCAAAGCAAGGCAAGGCAAAAGGGCAAAGCAAGGCAAGTCAAAAGGGCAAAGCATGACAAGGCAAGGCAAGGCAAAAGGGCAAAGCATGACAAGGCAAGGTAAGGCAAAAGGGCAATGCAAGGAAAGGCAAAATGGCAAAGCAAGACAAGGCAAAAGGGCAAAGCATAACAAGGCAAAGCAAGGCAAAAGGGCAAAGCAAGGCAAGGCAAAAGGGCAAAGCAAGGCAAGTCAAAAGGGCAAAGCATGACAAGGCAAGGCAAGGAAAAAGGGTATAGCAAGTCAAGGCAAGGTAAGGCAAAAGGGCAATTCAAGGAAAGGCAACATGGCAAAGCAAGGCAAGGCAAAAGGGCAAAGCAAAGCAAGTCAAAAGGGCAAAGCATGACAAGGCAAGGCAAGGCAAAAGGGTAAAGCATGTCAAGGCAAGGTAAGGCAAAAGGGCAATGCAAGGAAAATCAAAGTGGCAAAGCAAGACAAGGCAAAACGGCAAAGCATAACAAGGCAAAGCAAGGCAAAAGGGCAAAGCAAGGCCAGGTAAAAGTGCAAAGAAAGGCAAGGCAAGGTAAGTCAAAAGGACAAACCATGGCAAGGCCAGGAAAAAGGCCAAAGCAAGGAAAGGCAAGGCAAAAGGGGTAAGCAAGGCAAGGGAAAATGGCAAAGAAAGGCAAGGCAAGGCAAGACAAAAGGGCAAAGCAAGGCAAGGAAAAAGAGCAAAGCATGGCAAGGCAAGGCAAAAGGTCAAAAGAAAGGCAAGGCAAATCAGGGCAAAAGGAGAAAGTAAGGCAAGGCAAGACAAGGCAAAGAGGCAAAGCAAGGCAAGGCAAAAGGGCAAAGCAAGGCAAGGGAAGGCAAAGGTTCAAAGCAATGCACGGAAAGGCAAGGCAAGGGAAGGCAAAAGGGTAAAGCAAGGCAAGGAAAGGCAAGGCAAAAGGAGAAAGCAAAGCAAGGCAACGCAAAAGGATAAGGAAGACACGTCAAGGCAAGGCAAAGATGAAAGCAAGGCAATGCAAGGCAATTCAAAACGGCAAAACAAGGAAAGGCAAGGCAAAAGGGCAAAGCAAAGCAAGTCAAAAGGGCAAAGCATGACAAGGCAAGGCAAGGCAAAAGGGCAAAGCATGACAAGGCAAGGTAAGGCAAAAGGGCAATGCAAGGAAAGGCAAAATGGAAAAGCAAGACAAGGCAAAAGGGCAAAGCATAACAAGGCAAAGCAAGGCAAGAGGGCAAAGCAAGGCAAGTCAAAAGGGCAAAGCATGACAAGGCAAGGCAAGGAAAAAGGGTATAGCAAGTCAAGGCAAGGTAAGGCAAAAGGGCAATTCAAGGAAAGGCAAAATGGCAAAGCAAGGCAAGGCAAAAGGGCAAAGCATGGCAAGGCAAGGCAAGGCAAGGAAAAAGGGCAACTCAAGGAAAGGCCAGGCAAAAGGGCAAAGAAATGCAAGGCAAGGTAAGTCAAAAGGACAAACCATGGCAAGGCCAGGAAAAAGGCCAAAGCAAGGAAAGGCAAGGCAAAAGGGGAAAGCAAGGCAAGGGAAAATGGCAAAGCAAGGCAAGGCAAGGCAAGACAAAAGGGCAAAGCAAGGCAAGGAAAAAGAGCAAAGCATGGCAAGGCAAGGCAAGGCAAAAGGTCAAAAGAAAGGCAAGGCAAATCAGGGCAAAAGGAGAAAGGAAGGCAGGGCAAGACAAGTCAAAGAGGCAAAGCAAGGCAAGATAAGGCAAGGCAAAAGGGGAAAGCAAAGCAAGGCAAGGCAAAAGGATAAGGAAGATACGTCAAGGCAAGGCAAAGATGAAAGTAAGGCAATGCAAGGCAATTGAAAAAGGCAAAACAAGGAAAGGCAAGGAAAAAGGGCAAAGCAAAGCAAGTCAAAAGGGCAAAGAATGACAAGGCAAGGCAAGGCAAAAGCGCAAAGCATGAAAAGGCAAGGCAAGGCAAAAGGGTAAAGCATGTCAAGGCAAGGTTAGGCAAAAGGGCAATGCAAGGAAAAGCAAAATGGCAAAGCAAGACAAGGCAAAAGGGCAAAGCATAACAAGGCAAAGCAAGGCAAAAGGGCAAAGCAAGGCAAGTCAAAAGGGCAAAGCATGACAAGGCAAGGCAAGGAAAAAGGGTATAGCAAGTCAAGGCAAGGTAAGGCAAAAGGGCAATTCAAGATAAGGCAAAATGACAAAGCAAGGCAAGGCAAAAGGGCAAAGCAAGGCAAGGCAAAAGGGCAAAGCATGGCAAGGCAAGGCAAGGAAAAAGGGCAACTCAATGCAAGGCCGGGCAAAAGTGCAAAGAAAGGCAAGGCAAGGTAAGTCAAAAGGACAAACCATGGTAAGGCCAGGAAAAAGGCCAAAGCAAGGAAAGGCAAAATGACAAAGCAAGGCAAGGCAAAAGGGCAAAGCAAGGCAAGGCAAAGGGGCAAAGCATGGCAAGGCAAGGCAAGGAAAAAGGGCAACTCAATGCAAGGCCGGGCAAAAGTGCAAAGAAAGGCAAGGCAAGGTAAGTCAAAAGGACAAACCATGGCAAGGCCAGGAAAAAGGCCAAAGCAAGGAAAGGCAAGGCAAAAGGGGAAAGCAAGGCAAGTCAAAAGGGGAAAGCATGACAAGGCAAGGCAAGGAAAAAGGGTATAGCAAGTCAAGGCAAGGTAAGGCAAAAGGGCAATTCAAGGAAAGGCAAAATGGCAAAGCAAGACAAGGCAAAAGGGCAAAGCATAACAAGGCAAAGCAAGGCAAAAGGACAAAGCAAGGCAAGTCAAAAGGGCAAAGCATGACAAGGCAAGGCAAGGAAAAAGGGTATAGCAAGTCAAGGCAAGGTAAGGCAAAAGGGCAATTCAAGGAAAGGCAAAATGGCAAAGCAAGGCAAGGCAAAAGGGCAAAGCATGGCAAGGCAAGGCAAGGAAAAAGGGCAACTCAATGCAAGGCCAGGCAAAAGGGCAAAGCATGGCAAGGCAAGGTAAGTCAAAAGGACAAACCATGGCAAGGCCAGGAAAAAGGCCAAAGCAAGGAAAGGCAAGGCAAAAGGGGAAAGCAAGGCAAGGGAAAATGGCAAAGCAAGGCAAGGCAAGGCAAGACAAAAGGGC
Source organism: Columba livia (assembly GCF_036013475.1). Lineage (NCBI taxonomy): Eukaryota > Metazoa > Chordata > Aves > Columbiformes > Columbidae > Columba > Columba livia. The sequence continues at coordinate 344,991 of NW_027043127.1, forward strand.
AAAGCAAGGCAAGGAAAAAGAGCAAAGCATGGCAAGGCAAGGCAAGGCAAAAGGTCAAAAGAAAGGCAAGGCAAATCAGGGCAAAAGGAGAAAGGAAGGCAAGGCAAGACAAGGCAAAGAGGCAAAGCAAGGCAAGGCAAAAGGGCAAAGCAAGGCAAGGTAAGGCAAAGGGGCAAAGCAAGGCATGGAAAGGCAAGGCAAGAGAAGGCAAAAGGGTTAAGCAAGGCAAGGAAAGTCAAGGCAAAAGGAGAAAGCAAAGCAAGGCAAGGCAAAAGGATAAGGAAGACACGTCAAGGCAAGGCAAAGATGAAAGCAAGGCAATGCAAGGCAATTCAAAACGGCAAAACAAGGAAAGGCAAGGCAAAAGGGCAAAGCAAAGCAAGTCAAAAGGGCAAAGCATGACAAGGCAAGGCAAGGCAAAAGGGCAAAGCATGACAAGGCAAGGTAAGGCAAAAGGGCAATGCAAGGAAAGGCAAAATGGCAAAGCAAGACAAGGCAAAAGGGCAAAGCATAACAAGGCAAAGCAAGGCAAAAGGGTAAAGCAAGGCAAGTCAAAAGGGCAAAGCATGGCAAGGCAAGGCAAGGCAAGGAAAAAGGGCAACTCAAGGAAAGGCCAGGCAAAAGGGCAAAGAAAGGCAAGGCAAGGTAAGTCAAAAGGACAAACCATGGCAAGGCCAGGAAAAAGGCCAAAGCAAGGAAAGGCAAGGCAAAAGGGGAAAGCAAGGCAAGGGAAAATGGCAAAGCAAGGCAAGGCAAGGCAAGACAAAAGGGCAAAGCAAGGCAAGGAAAAAGAGCAAAGCATGGCAAGGCAAGGCAAAAGGTCAAAAGAAAGGCAAGGCAAATCAGGGCAAAAGGAGAAAGGAAGGCAAGGCAACGTAAGGCAAAGGGGCAAAGCAAGGCAAGGTAAGGCAAGGCAAAAGGGGAATGCAAAGCAAGGCAAGGCAAAAGGATAAGCAAGACACGTCAAGGCAAGGCAAAGATGAAAGTAAGGCAATGCAAGGCAATTGAAAACGGCAAAACAAGGAAAGGCAAGGCAAAAGGGCAAAGCAAAGCAAGGCAAAAGGGCAAAGCATGACAAGGCAAGGCAAGGCAAAAGGGTAAAGCATGTCAAGGCAAGGTAAGGCAAAAGGGCAATGCAAGGAAACGCAAAATGGCAAAGCAGACAAGAAAAAAGGGGAAAGCATAACAAGGCAAAGCAAGACAAAAGGGCAAAGCAAGGCAAGTCAAAAGGGCAAAGCATGACAAGGCAAGGCAAGGAAAAAGGGTATAGCAAGTCAAGGCAAGGTAAGGCAAAAGGGCAATTCAAGGAAAGGCAAAATGGCAAAGCAAGGCAAGGCAAAAGGGCAAAGCAAAGCAAGTCAAAATGGCAAAGTATGACAAGGCAAGGCAAGGAAAAAGGGTATAGCAAGTAAAGGCAAGGTAAGGCAAAAGGGCAATTCAAGGAAAGGCAAAATGGCAAAGCAAGGCAAGGCAAAAGGGCAAAGCATAACAAGGCAAAGCAAGGCAAAAGGGCAAAGCAAGGCAAGGAAAAAGGGCAAAGCATGGCAAGGCAAGGTAAGTCAAAAGGACAAACCATGGCAAGGCCAGGAAAAAGGCCAAAGCAAGGAAAGGCAAGGCAAAAGGGGAAAGCAAGGCAAGGGAAAATGGCAAAGCAAGGCAAGGCAAGGCAAGACAAAAGGGCAAAGCAAGGCAAGGAAAAAGAGCAAAGCATGGCAAGGCAAGGCAAGGCAAAAGGTCAAAAGAAAGGCAAGGCAAATCAGGGCAAAAGGAGAAAGGAAGGCAAGGCAAGACAAGGCTAAGAGGCAAAGCAAGGCAAGGCAAAAGGGCAAAGCAAGGCAAGGGAAGGCAAAGGGGCAAAGCAAGGCATGGAAAGGCAAGGCAAGAGAAGGCAAAAGGGTAAAGCAAGGCAAGGAAAGGCAAGACAAAAGGGCAAAGCAAGGCAAGGAAAAAGAGCAAAGCATGGCAAGGCAAGGCAAAAGGTCAAAAGAAAGGCAAGGCAAATCAGGGCAAAAGAAGAAAGTAAGGCAAGGCAAGACAAGGCAAACAGGCAAAGCAAGGCAAGGCAAAGGGGCAAAGCAAGGCATGGAAAGGCAAGGCAAGGGAAGGCAAAAGGGTAAAGCAAGGCAAGGAAAGGCAAGGCAAAAGGGGAAAGCAAAGAAAGGAAAGGCAAAAAGATAACGAAGACACGTCAAGGCAAGGCAAAGATGAAAGTAAGGCAATGCAAGGCAATTCAAAACGGCAAAACAAGGAAAGGCAAGGCAAAAGGGCAAAGCAAAGCAAGTCAAAAGGGCAAAGCATGACAAGGCAAGGTAAGGCAAAAGGGCAATGCAAGGAAAGGCAAAATGGCAAAGCAAGACAAGGCAAAAGGGTAAAGCATAACAAGGCAAAGCAAGGCAAAAGGGCAAAGCAAGGCAAGTCAAAAGGGCAAAGCATGAAAAGGCAAGGCAAGGAAAAAGGGTATAGCAAGTCAAGGCAATGTAAGGCAAAAGGGCAATTCAAGGAAAGGCAAAATGGCAAAGCAAGGCAAGGCAAAAGGGAAAGCATGGCAAGGCAAGGAAAAAGGGCAACTCAATGCAAGGCCAGGCAAAAGGGCAAAGAAAGGCAAGGCAATGTAACTCAAAAGGACAAACCATGGCAAGGCCAGGAAAAAGGCCAAAGCAAGGAAAGGCAAGGCAAAAGGGAAAAGCAAGGCAAGGGAAAATGGCAAAGCAAGGCAAGGCAAGGCAAGACAAAAGGGCAAAGCAAGGCAAGGAAAAAGAGCAAAGCATGGCAAGGCAAGGCAAGGCAAAAGGTCAAAAGAAAGGCAAGGCAAATCAGGGCAAAAGGAGAAAGGAAGGCAGGGCAAGACAAGTCAAAGAGGCAAAGCAAGGCAAGATAAGGCAAGGCAAAAGGGGAAAGCAAAGCAAGGCAAGGCAAAAGGATAAGGAAGATACGTCAAGGCAAGGCAAAGATGAAAGTAAGGCAATGCAAGGCAATTGAAAAAGGCAAAACAAGGAAAGGCAAGGAAAAAGGGCAAAGCAAAGCAAGTCAAAAGGGCAAAGAATGACAAGGCAAGGCAAGGCAAAAGCGCAAAGCATGAAAAGGCAAGGCAAGGCAAAAGGGTAAAGCATGTCAAGGCAAGGTTAGGCAAAAGGGCAATGCAAGGAAAAGCAAAATGGCAAAGCAAGACAAGGCAAAAGGGCAAAGCATAACAAGGCAAAGCAAGGCAAAAGGGCAAAGCAAGGCAAGTCAAAAGGGCAAAGCATGACAAGGCAAGGCAAGGAAAAAGGGTATAGCAAGTCAAGGCAAGGTAAGGCAAAAGGGCAATTCAAGATAAGGCAAAATGACAAAGCAAGGAAAGGCAAAAGGGCAAAGCAAGGCAAGGCAAAAGGGCAAAGCATGGCAAGGCAAGGCAAGGAAAAAGGGCAACTCAATGCAAGGCCGGGCAAAAGTGCAAAGAAAGGCAAGGCAAGGTAAGTCAAAAGGACAAACCATGGTAAGGCCAGGAAAAAGGCCAAAGCAAGGAAAGGCAAAATGACAAAGCAAGGCAAGGCAAAAGGGCAAAGCAAGGCAAGGCAAAGGGGCAAAGCATGGCAAGGCAAGGCAAGGAAAAAGGGCAACTCAATGCAAGGCCGGGCAAAAGTGCAAAGAAAGGCAAGGCAAGGTAAGTCAAAAGGACAAACCATGGCAAGGCCAGGAAAAAGGCCAAAGCAAGGAAAGGCAAGGCAAAAGGGGAAAGCAAGGCAAGTCAAAAGGGGAAAGCATGACAAGGCAAGGCAAGGAAAAAGGGTATAGCAAGTCAAGGCAAGGTAAGGCAAAAGGGCAATTCAAGGAAAGGCAAAATGGCAAAGCAAGACAAGGCAAAAGGGCAAAGCATAACAAGGCAAAGCAAGGCAAAAGGACAAAGCAAGGCAAGTCAAAAGGGCAAAGCATGACAAGGCAAGGCAAGGAAAAAGGGTATAGCAAGTCAAGGCAAGGTAAGGCAAAAGGGCAATTCAAGGAAAGGCAAAATGGCAAAGCAAGGCAAGGCAAAAGGGCAAAGCATGGCAAGGCAAGGCAAGGAAAAAGGGCAACTCAATGCAAGGCCAGGCAAAAGGGCAAAGCATGGCAAGGCAAGGTAAGTCAAAAGGACAAACCATGGCAAGGCCAGGAAAAAGGCCAAAGCAAGGAAAGGCAAGGCAAAAGGGGAAAGCAAGGCAAGGGAAAATGGCAAAGCAAGGCAAGGCAAGGCAAGACAAAAGGGCAAAGCAAGGCAAGGAAAAAGAGCAAAGCATGGCAAGGCAAGGCAAGGCAAAAGGTCAAAAGAAAGGCAAGGCAAATCAGGGCAAAAGGAGAAAGGAAGGCAAGGCAAGACAAGGCAAAGAGGCAAAGCAAGGCAAGGCAAAAGGGCAAAGCAAGGCAAGGTAAGGCAAAGGGGCAAAGCAAGGCATGGAAAGGCAAGGCAAGAGAAGGCAAAAGGGTTAAGCAAGGCAAGGAAAGTCAAGGCAAAAGGAGAAAGCAAAGCAAGGCAAGGCAAAAGGATAAGGAAGACACGTCAAGGCAAGGCAAAGATGAAAGCAAGGCAATGCAAGGCAATTCAAAACGGCAAAACAAGGAAAGGCAAGGCAAAAGGGCAAAGCAAAGCAAGTCAAAAGGGCAAAGCATGACAAGGCAAGGCAAGGCAAAAGGGCAAAGCATGACAAGGCAAGGTAAGGCAAAAGGGCAATGCAAGGAAAGGCAAAATGGCAAAGCAAGACAAGGCAAAAGGGCAAAGCATAACAAGGCAAAGCAAGGCAAAAGGGTAAAGCAAGGCAAGTCAAAAGGGCAAAGCATGGCAAGGCAAGGCAAGGCAAGGAAAAAGGGCAACTCAAGGAAAGGCCAGGCAAAAGGGCAAAGAAAGGCAAGGCAAGGTAAGTCAAAAGGACAAACCATGGCAAGGCCAGGAAAAAGGCCAAAGCAAGGAAAGGCAAGGCAAAAGGGGAAAGCAAGGCAAGGGAAAATGGCAAAGCAAGGCAAGGCAAGGCAAGACAAAAGGGCAAAGCAAGGCAAGGAAAAAGAGCAAAGCATGGCAAGGCAAGGCAAAAGGTCAAAAGAAAGGCAAGGCAAATCAGGGCAAAAGGAGAAAGGAAGGCAAGGCAACGTAAGGCAAAGGGGCAAAGCAAGGCAAGGTAAGGCAAGGCAAAAGGGGAATGCAAAGCAAGGCAAGGCAAAAGGATAAGCAAGACACGTCAAGGCAAGGCAAAGATGAAAGTAAGGCAATGCAAGGCAATTGAAAACGGCAAAACAAGGAAAGGCAAGGCAAAAGGGCAAAGCAAAGCAAGGCAAAAGGGCAAAGCATGACAAGGCAAGGCAAGGCAAAAGGGTAAAGCATGTCAAGGCAAGGTAAGGCAAAAGGGCAATGCAAGGAAACGCAAAATGGCAAAGCAGACAAGAAAAAAGGGGAAAGCATAACAAGGCAAAGCAAGACAAAAGGGCAAAGCAAGGCAAGTCAAAAGGGCAAAGCATGACAAGGCAAGGCAAGGAAAAAGGGTATAGCAAGTCAAGGCAAGGTAAGGCAAAAGGGCAATTCAAGGAAAGGCAAAATGGCAAAGCAAGGCAAGGCAAAAGGGCAAAGCAAAGCAAGTCAAAATGGCAAAGTATGACAAGGCAAGGCAAGGAAAAAGGGTATAGCAAGTAAAGGCAAGGTAAGGCAAAAGGGCAATTCAAGGAAAGGCAAAATGGCAAAGCAAGGCAAGGCAAAAGGGCAAAGCATAACAAGGCAAAGCAAGGCAAAAGGGCAAAGCAAGGCAAGGAAAAAGGGCAAAGCATGGCAAGGCAAGGTAAGTCAAAAGGACAAACCATGGCAAGGCCAGGAAAAAGGCCAAAGCAAGGAAAGGCAAGGCAAAAGGGGAAAGCAAGGCAAGGGAAAATGGCAAAGCAAGGCAAGGCAAGGCAAGACAAAAGGGCAAAGCAAGGCAAGGAAAAAGAGCAAAGCATGGCAAGGCAAGGCAAGGCAAAAGGTCAAAAGAAAGGCAAGGCAAATCAGGGCAAAAGGAGAAAGGAAGGCAAGGCAAGACAAGGCTAAGAGGCAAAGCAAGGCAAGGCAAAAGGGCAAAGCAAGGCAAGGGAAGGCAAAGGGGCAAAGCAAGGCATGGAAAGGCAAGGCAAGAGAAGGCAAAAGGGTAAAGCAAGGCAAGGAAAGGCAAGACAAAAGGGCAAAGCAAGGCAAGGAAAAAGAGCAAAGCATGGCAAGGCAAGGCAAAAGGTCAAAAGAAAGGCAAGGCAAATCAGGGCAAAAGGAGAAAGTAAGGCAAGGCAAGACAAGGCAAACAGGCAAAGCAAGGCAAGGCAAAGGGGCAAAGCAAGGCATGGAAAGGCAAGGCAAGGGAAGGCAAAAGGGTAAAGCAAGGCAAGGAAAGGCAAGGCAAAAGGGGAAAGCAAAGAAAGGAAAGGCAAAAAGATAACGAAGACACGTCAAGGCAAGGCAAAGATGAAAGTAAGGCAATGCAAGGCAATTCAAAACGGCAAAACAAGGAAAGGCAAGGCAAAAGGGCAAAGCAAAGCAAGTCAAAAGGGCAAAGCATGACAAGGCAAGGTAAGGCAAAAGGGCAATGCAAGGAAAGGCAAAATGGCAAAGCAAGACAAGGCAAAAGGGTAAAGCATAACAAGGCAAAGCAAGGCAAAAGGGCAAAGCAAGGCAAGTCAAAAGGGCAAAGCATGAAAAGGCAAGGCAAGGAAAAAGGGTATAGCAAGTCAAGGCAATGTAAGGCAAAAGGGCAATTCAAGGAAAGGCAAAATGGCAAAGCAAGGCAAGGCAAAAGGGAAAGCATGGCAAGGCAAGGAAAAAGGGCAACTCAATGCAAGGCCAGGCAAAAGGGCAAAGAAAGGCAAGGCAATGTAACTCAAAAGGACAAACCATGGCAAGGCCAGGAAAAAGGCCAAAGCAAGGAAAGGCAAGGCAAAAGGGAAAAGCAAGGCAAGGGAAAATGGCAAAGCAAGGCAAGGCAAGGCAAGACAAAAGGGCAAAGCAAGGCAAGGAAAAAGAGCAAAGCATGGCAAGGCAAGGCAAAAGGTCAAAAGAAAGGCAAGGCAAATGAGGGCAAAAGGAGAAAGGAAGGCAAGGCAAGACAAGGCAAAGAGGCAAAGCAAGGCAAGGAAAGGCAAGGCAAAAGGGCAAAGCAAAGCAAGTCAAAAGGGCAAAGAATGACAAGGCAAGGCAAGGCAAAAGCGCAAAGCATGAAAAGGCAAGGTAAGGCAAAAGGGCAATTCAAGGAAAGGTAAAATGACAAAGCAAGGCAAGGCAAAAGGGCAAAGCAAGGCAAGGCAAAAGGGCAAAGCATGGCAAGGCAAGGCAAGGAAAAAGGGCAACTCAATGCAAGGCCGGGCAAAAGTGCAAAGAAAGGCAAGGCAAGGTAAGTCAAAAGGACAAACCATGGCAAGGCCAGGAAAAAGGCCAAAGCAAGGAAAGGCAAGGCAAAAGGGGAAAGCAAGGCAAGGGAAAATGGCAAAGCAAGGCAAGGCAAGGCAAGACAAAAGGGCAAAGCAAGGCAAGGAAAAAGAGCAAAGCAAGGCAAGGCAAGGCAAAAGGTCAAAAGAAAGGCAAGGCAAATCAGGGCAAAAGGAGAAAGGAAGGCAAGGCAAGACAAGGCAAAGAGGCAAAGCAAGGCAAGGCAAAAGGGCAAAGCAAGGCAAGGGAAGGCAAAGGGGCAAAGCAAGGCATGGAAAGGCAAGGCAAGGGAAGGCAAAAGGGTGAAGCAAGGCAAGGAAAGGCAAGGCAAAAGGAGAAAGCAAAGCAAGGCAAGGCAAAAGGATAAGGAAGACACGTCAAGGCAAGGCAAAGATGAAAGTAGAGGCAATGCAAGGCAATTCAAAACGGCAAAACAAGGAAAGGCAAGGCAAAAGGGCAAAGCAAAGCAAGTCAAAAGGGCAAAGCATGACAAGGCAAGGCAAGGCAAAAGGGCAAAGCATGACAAGGCAAGATAAGGCAAAAGGGCAATGCAAGGAAAGGCAAAATGGCAAAGCAAGACAAGCAAAAGGGCAAAGCATAACAAGGCAAAGCAAGGCAAAAGGGCAAAGCAAGGCAAGTCAAAAGGGGAAAGCATGACAAGGCAAGGCAAGGAAAAAGGGTATAGCAAGTCAAGGCAAGGTAGGGCGAAAGGGCAATTCAAGGAAAGGCAAAATGGCAAAGCAAGACAAGGCAAAAGGGCAAAGCATAACAAGGCAAAGCAAGGCAAATGGGCAAAGCAAGGCAAGTCAAAAGGGCAAAGCATGACAAGGCAAAGCAAGGAAAAAGGGTATAGCAAGTCAAGGCAAGGTAAGGCAAAAGGGCAATTCAAGGAAAGGCAAAATGGCAAAGCAAGGCAAGGCAAAAGGGTAAAGCATGGCAAGGCAAGGCAAGGAAAAAGGGCAACTCAATGCAAGGCCAGGCAAAAGGGCAAAGCATGGCAAGGCAAGGTAAGTCAAAAGGACAAACCATGGCAAGGCCAGGAAAAAGGCCAAAGCAAGGAAAGGCAAGGCAAAAGGGGAAAGCAAGGCAAGGGAAAATGGCAAAGCAAGGCAAGGCAAGGCAAGACAAAAGGGCAAAGCAAGGCAAGGAAAAAGAGCAAAGCATGGCAAGGCAAGGCAAAAGGTCAAAAGAAAGGCAAGGCAAATCAGGGCAAAAGGAGAAAGGAAGGCAAGGCAAGACAAGACAAAGAGGCAAAGCAAGGCAAGGCAAAAGGGCAAAGCAAGGCAAGGTAAGGCAAAGGGGCAAAGCAAGGCACGGAAAGGCAAGGCAAGGGAAGGCAAAAGGGTAAAGCAAGGCAAAGAAAGGTAAGGCAAAAGGGGAAAGCAAAGCAAGGCAAGGCAAAAGGATAAGGAAGACACGTGAAGGCAAGGCAAAGATGAAAGTAAGGCAATGCAAGGCAATTCAAAACGGCAAAACAAGGCAAGGCAAGGCAAAAGGGCAAAGCATGTCAAGGCAAGGTAAGGCAAAAGGGCAAAGCATGACAAGGCAAGGCAAGGAAAAAGGGTATAGCAAGTCAAGGCAAGGTAAGGCAAAAGGGCAATTCAAGGAAAGGCAAAATGGCAATGCAAGGCAAGGCAAAAGGGCAAAGCAAAGCAAGGCAAGGCAAGGAAAAAGGGCAACTCAATGCAAGGCCAGGCAAAAGGGCAAAGAAAGGCAAGGCAAGGTAAGTCAAAAGGACAAACCATGGCAAGGCCAGGAAAAAGGCCAAAGCAAGGAAAGGCAAGGCAAAAGGGGTAAGCAAGGCAAGGGAAAATGGCAAAGCAAGGCAAGGCAAGACAAAAGGGCAAAGCAAGGCAGGAAAAAGAGAAAAGCATGGCAAGGCAAGGCAAAAGGGCAAAAGAAAGGCAAGGCAAATCAGGGCAAAAGGAGGAAGGAAGGCAAGGCAAGACAAGGCAAAGAGGCAAAGCAAGGCAAGGCAAAAGGGCAAAGCAAGGCAAGGTAAGGCAAAGGGGCAAAGCAAGGCATGGAAAGGCAAGGCAAGGGAAGGCAAAAGGGTAAAGCAAGGCAAGGAAAGGCAAGGCAAAAGGGGAAAGCAAAGCAAGGCAAGGCAAAAGGATAAGCAAGACACGTCAAGGCAAGGCAAAGATGAAAGTAAGGCAATGCAAGGCAATTCAAAACGGCAAAAAAAGGAAAGGCAAGGCAAAAGGGCAAAGCAAAGCAAGTCAAAAGGGCAAAGCATGACAAGGCAAGGCAAGGCAAAAGGGTAAAGCATGTCAAGGCAAGGTAAGGCAAAAGGGCAATGCAAGGAAACGCAAAATGCAAAGCAGACAAGAAAAAAGGGGAAAGCATAACAAGGCAAAGCAAGGCAAAAGGGCAAAGCAAGGCAAGTCAAAAGGGCAAAGCATGACAAGGCAAGGCAAGGAAAAAGGGTATAGCAAGTCAAGGCAAGGTAAGGCAAAAGGGCAATTCAAGGAAAGGCAAAATGGCAAAGCAAGGCAAGGCAAAAGGGCAAAGCAAAGCAAGTCAAAATGGCAAAGTATGACAAGGCAAGGCAAGGAAAAAGGGTATAGCAAGTAAAGGCAAGGTAAGGCAAAAGGGCAATTCAAGGAAAGGCAAAATGGCAAAGCAAGGCAAGGCAAAAGGGCAAAGCATAACAAGGCAAAGCAAGGCAAAAGGGCAAAGCAAGGCAAGGAAAAAGGGCAAAGCATGGCAAGGCAAGGTAAGTCAAAAGGACAAACCATGGCAAGGCCAGGAAAAAGGCCAAAGCAAGGAAATGCAAGGCAAAAGGGGAAAGCAAGGCAAGGGAAAATGGCAAAGCAAGGCAAGGCAAGGCAAGACAAAAGGGCAAAGCAAGGCAAGGAAAAAGAGCAAAGCATGGCAAGGCAAGGCAAGGCAAAAGGTCAAAAGAAAGGCAAGGCAAATGAGGGCAAAAGGAGAAAGTAAGGCAAGGCAAGACAAGGCAAAGAGGCAAAGCAAGGCAAGGCAAAAGGGCAAAGCAAGGCAAAATAAGGCAAAGGGGCAAAGCAAGGCAAGGCAAGGCAAGGAAAAAGGGCAACTCAATGCAAGGCCAGGCAAAAGGGCAAAGAAAGGCAAGGCAAGGTAAGTCAAAAGGACAAACCATGGCAAGGCCAGGAAAAAGGCCAAAGCAAGGAAGGGGAAGGCAAAAGGGGAAAGCAAGGCAAGGGAAAATGGCAAAGCAAGGCAAGACAAGGCAAGACCAAAGGTCAAAGCAAGGCAAGGAAAAAGAGCAAAGCATGGCAAGGCAAGGCAAAAGGTCAAAAGAAAGGCAAGGCAAATCAGGGCAAAAGGAGAAAGGAAGGCAAGGCAAGACAAGGCCAAGAGGCAAAGCAAGGCAGGGCAAAAGGGCAAAGCAAGGCAAGGTAAGGCAAATGGGCAAAGCAAGGCTTTCTTTGGGCTTTCTTTGGGCTTTCTTTCCCCTTTCTTTCCCCTTTCTTTTGGCTTTCTTTCCCCTTTCTTTCCCCTTTCTTTGGGCTTTCTTTCCCCTTTCTTTGGGCTTTCTTTACCCTTTCTTTGGGCTTTCTTTGGGCTTTCTTTCCCCTTTCTTTGTGCTTTCTTTCCCCTTTCTTTCCCGTTTCTTTGGGCTTTCTTTGGGCTTTCTTTCCCCTTTCTTTGGGCTTTCTTTGGGCTTTCTTTGGGCTTTCTTTGGGCTTTCTTTTGGCTTTCTTTCCCCTTTCTTTGGGATTTCTTTCCCCTTTCTGTGGGCTTTCTTTGGACTTTCTTTGGGCTTTCTTTGGGCTTTCTTTCCCCTTTCTTTGGGCTTTCTTTCCCCTTTCTTTTGGCTTTCCTTGGGCTTTCTTTGGTCTTATTTTGTGCTTTCTTTCCCCTTTCTTTCCATTTTCTTTGGGCTTTCTTTGGGCTTTCTTTGGGCTTTCTTTGGGCTTTCTTTGGGCTTTCTTTCCCCTTTCTTAGGGCTTTCTTTCCCCTTTCTTTGGGCTTTCTTTCCCCTTTATTTGGGCTGTCATTCCCCTTTCTTTGGGCTTTCTTTCCCCTTTCTTTGGGCTTTCCTTGGGCTTTCTTTGGGCTTTCTTTCCCCTTTCTTTCCACTTTCTTTGGGCTTTCTTTGGGCTTTCTTTCCCCTTTCTTTGGGTTTTCTTTCCCCTTTCTTTGGGCTTTCTTTCCCCTTTCTTTGGGCTGTCATTCCCCTTTCTTTGGGCATTCTTTCCCCTTTCTTTGGGCTTTCCTTGGGCTTTCTTTGGGCTTTCTTTCCCCTTTCTTTCCACTTTCTTTGGGCTTTCTTTGGGCTTTCTTTGGGCTTTCTTTCCCCTTTCTTTGGGTTTTCTTTCCCTTTCCTTTGTGCTTTCTTTCCCCTTTCTTTGGGCTTTCTTTCCCCTTTCTTTGGGCTGTCATTCCCCTATATTTGGGCTTTCTTTCCCATTTCTTTGGGCTTTCTTTCCCCTTTCTTTGGGCTTTCCTTCCCCTTTCTTTGGGATTTCTTTCCCCTTTCTTTGGGCTTTCTTTCCCCTTTCTTTGGGCTGTCATTCCCCTTTCTTTGGGCTTTCTTTCCACTTTCTTGGGCTTTCTTTCCCCTTTCTTTGGGCTTTCTTTGGGCTTTCTTTGGTCTTTCTTTGGGCTTTCTTTGGGCTTTGTTTCCCCTTTCTTTGGGCTTTCTTTCCCCTTTCTGTGGGCTTTCTCTGGGCTTTTTTTGGGCTTTCTTTGGGCTTTCTTTCCCCTTTCTTTGGGTTTTCTTTCCCCTTTCTTTGGGCTTTCCTTGGGCTTTCTTTGGGCTTTCTTTGGGTTTTCTTTCCCCTTTCTTTCCACTTTCTTTGGGCTGTCATTCCCCTTTCTTTGGGCTTTCTTTGGGCTTTCTTTGGGCTTTCTTTGGGCTTTCTTTCCCTTTTCTTTGGGCTTTCTTTGGGCTTTCTTTGGGCTTTCTTTGGGCTTTCTCTGGGCATTCTTTCCCCTTTCTTTGGGCTTTCTTTCCCCTTTCTTTGGGCTTTCTTTCCCCTTTCTTTGGGCTTTCTTTCCCCTTTCTTTGGGCTTTCTTTCCCCTTTCTTTGGGCTTTCTTTGAGCTTTCTTTCCCCTTTCTTTGGGCTTTCTTTCCCCTTTCTTTGGGCTTTCTTTGGGGTGTCTTTCCCCTTTCTTTGGGCTTTCTTTCCCCTTTCTTTGGACTTTCTTTCCCCTTTCTTTGGGCTTTCTTTCCCCTTTCTTTGGGCTTTCTTTGCGCTTTCTTTCCCCTTTCTTTGGGCTTTCTTTGGGCTTTCTTTCCCCTTTCTTTGGGCTTTCTTTGGGCTTTCTTTGGGCTTTCTTTGGGCTTTCTGTCCCCTTTCTTTCCCCTTTCTTTGGGCTTTCTTTGGGCTTTCTTCCCCCTTTCTTTGGGCTTTCTTTCCCCTTTCCTTGGGCTTTCTTTCCCCTTTCTTTGGGCTTTCTTTCCCTTTTCTTTGGGCTTTCTTTGGGCTTTCTTTGGGCTTTCTTCGGGCTTTCTCTGGGCTTTCTTTCCCCTTTCTTTGGGCTTTCTTTCCCCTTTCTTTGGGCTTTCTTTCCCCTTTCTTTGGGCATTCTTTCCACTTTCTTTCCCCTTTCTTTGGGCTTTCTTTCTCCTTTCTTTGGGCTTTCTTTGGGCTTTCTTTGGGCTTTCTTTCCCCTTTCTTTGGGCTTTCTTTCCCCTTTCTTTGGGCTTTCTTTCCCCTTTCTTTGGGCTTTCCTTGGGCTTTCTTTGGGCTTTCTTTCCCCTTTCTTTCCAATTTCTTTGGGCTTTCTTTGGGCTTTCTTTCCCCTTTCTTTGGGCTTTCTTTCCCCTTTCTTTGGGCTTTCTTTCCCCTTTCTTTGGGCTTTCTTTCCCCTTTCTTTGGGCTTTCTTTCCCCTTTCTTTGGGCTGTCATTCCCCTTTATTTGGGCTTTCTTTCCCATTTCTTTGGGCTTTCTTTCCCCTTTCTTTGGGCTTTCTTTCCCCTTTCTTTGGGCTTTCTTTCCCCTTTCGTTGGGCTTTCTTTCCCCTTTCTTTGGGCTGTCATTCCCCTTTCTTTGGGCTTTCTTTCCCCTTTCTTTGGGCTTTCTTTCCCCTTTCTTTGGGCTTTCTTTGGTCTTTCTGTGGGCTTTCTTTGGGCTTTCTTTCCCCTTTCTTTGGGCTTTCTTTCCCCTTTCTTTGGGCTTTCTTTCCCCTTTCTGTGGGCTTTCTTTGGGCTTTCTTTGGGCTTTCTTTCCCCTTTCCTTGGGCTTTCTTTCCCCTTTCTTTGGGCTTTCTTTCCCTTTTCTTTGGGCTTTCTTTGGGCTTTCTTTGGGCTTTCTTCGGGCTTTCTCTGGGCTTTCTTTCCCCTTTCTTTGGGCTTTCTTTCCCCTTTCTTTGGGCTTTCTTTCCCCTTTCTTTGGGCATTCTTTCCACTTTCTTTCCCCTTTCTTTGGGCTTTCTTTCTCCTTTCTTTGGGCTTTCTTTGGGCTTTCTTTCCCCTTTCTTTGGGCTTTCCTTCCCCTTTCTTTGGGCTTTCTTTCCCCTTTCTTTGGGCTTTCCTTGGGCTTTCTTTGGGCTTTCTTTCCCCTTTCTTTCCAATTTCTTTGGGCTTTCTTTGGGCTTTCTTTCCCCTTTCTTTGGGCTTTCTTTCCCCTTTCTTTGGGCTTTCTTTCCCCTTTCTTTGGGCTTTCTTTCCCCTTTCTTTGGGCTTTCTTTCCCCTTTCTTTGGGCTGTCATTCCCCTTTCTTTGGGCTTTCTTTCCCCTTTCTTTGGGCTTTCTTTCCCCTTTCTTTGGGCTTTCTTTCCCCTTTCTTTGGGCTGTCATTCCCCTTTATTTGGGCTTTCTTTCCCATTTCTTTGGGCTTTCTTTCCCCTTTCTTTGGGCTTTCTTTCCCCTTTCTTTGGGCTTTCTTTCCCCTTTCGTTGGGCTTTCTTTCCCCTTTCTTTGGGCTGTCATTCCCCTTTCTTTGGGCTTTCTTTCCCCTTTCTTTGGGCTTTCTTTCCCCTTTCTTTGGGCTTTCTTTGGTCTTTCTGTGGGCTTTCTTTGGGCTTTCTTTCCCCTTTCTTTGGGCTTTCTTTCCCCTTTCTTTGGGCTTTCTTTCCCCTTTCTGTGGGCTTTCTTTGGGCTTTCTTTGGGCTTTCTTTCCCCTTTCTTTGGGTTTTCTTTCCCCTTTCTTTGGACTTTCCTTGGGCTTTCTTTGGGGTTTCTTTGGGTTTTCTTTCCCCTTTCTTTCCACTTTCTTTGGGCTTTCTTTCAACTTTCTTTGGGCTTTCTTTCCCCTTTCTTTGGGCTTTCTTTCCCCTTTCTTTGGGCTGTCATTCCCCTTTCTTTGGGCTTTCTTTCCCCTTTCTTTGGGCTGTCATTCCCCTTTATTTGGGCTTTCTTTCCCATTTCTTTGGGCTTTCTTTCCCCTTTCTTTGGGCTTTCCTTCCCCTTTCTTTGGGCTTTCTTTCCCCTTTCTTTGGGCTTTCTTTCCCCTTTCTTTGGGCTGTCATTCCCCTTTCTTTGGGCTTTTTTTCCACTTTCTTGGGCTTTCTTTCCCCTTTCTTTGGGCTTTCTTTGGGCTTTCTTTGGTCTTTCTTTGGGCTTTCTTTGGGCTTTCTTTGGGCTTTCTTTGGGCTTTGTTTCCCCTTTCTTTGGGCTTTCTTTCCCCTTTCTGTGGGCTTTCTCTGGGCTTTTTTTGGGCTTTCTTTGGGCTTTCTTTCCCCTTTCTTTGGGTTTTCTTTCCCCTTTCTTTGGGCTTTCCTTGGGCTTTCTTTGGGCTTTCTTTGGGTTTTCTTTCCCCTTTCTTTCCACTTTCTTTGGGCTGTCATTCCCCTTTCTTTGGGCTTTCTTTGGGCTTTCTTTGGGCTTTCTTTGGGCTTTCTTTCCCTTTTCTTTGGGCTTTCTTTGGGCTTTCTTTGGGCTTTCTTTCGGCTTTCTCTGGGCATTCTTTCCCCTTTCTTTGGGCTTTCTTTCCCTTTCTTTGGGCTTTCTTTCCCCTTTCTTTGGGCTTTCTTTCCCCTTTCTTTGGGCTTTCTTTCCCCTTTCTTTGGGCTGTCATTCCCCTTTATTTGGGCTTTCTTTCCCATTTCTTTGGGCTTTCTTTCCCCTTTCTTTGGGCTTTCTTTCCCCTTTCTTTGGGCTTTCTTTCCCCTTTCGTTGGGCTTTCTTTCCCCTTTCTTTGGGCTGTCATTCCCCTTTCTTTGGGCTTTCTTTCCCCTTTCTTTGGGCTTTCTTTGGTCTTTCTGTGGGCTTTCTTTGGGCTTTCTTTCCCCTTTCTTTGGGCTTTCTTTCCCCTTTCTTTGGGCTTTCTTTCCCCTTTCTGTGGGCTTTCTTTGGGCTTTCTTTGGGCTTTCTTTCCCCTTTCCTTGGGCTTTCTTTCCCCTTTCTTTGGGCTTTCTTTCCCTTTTCTTTGGGCTTTCTTTGGGCTTTCTTTGGGCTTTCTTCGGGCTTTCTCTGGGCTTTCTTTCCCCTTTCTTTGGGCTTTCTTTCCCCTTTCTTTGGGCATTCTTTCCACTTTCTTTCCCCTTTCTTTGGGCTTTCTTTCTCCTTTCTTTGGGCTTTCTTTGGGCTTTCTTTCCCCTTTCTTTGGGCTTTCCTTCCCCTTTCTTTGGGCTTTCTTTCCCCTTTCTTTGGGCTTTCCTTGGGCTTTCTTTGGGCTTTCTTTCCCCTTTCTTTCCAATTTCTTTGGGCTTTCTTTGGGCTTTCTTTCCCCTTTCTTTGGGCTTTCTTTCCCCTTTCTTTGGGCTTTCTTTCCCCTTTCTTTGGGCTTTCTTTCCCCTTTCTTTGGGCTGTCATTCCCCTTTCTTTGGGCTTTCTTTCCCCTTTCTTTGGGCTTTCTTTCCCCTTTCTTTGGGCTTTCTTTCCCCTTTCTTTGGGCTGTCATTCCCCTTTATTTGGGCTTTCTTTCCCATTTCTTTGGGCTTTCTTTCCCCTTTCTTTGGGCTTTCTTTCCCCTTTCTTTGGGCTTTCTTTCCCCTTTCGTTGGGCTTTCTTTCCCCTTTCTTTGGGCTGTCATTCCCCTTTCTTTGGGCTTTCTTTCCCCTTTCTTTGGGCTTTCTTTCCCCTTTCTTTGGGCTTTCTTTGGTCTTTCTGTGGGCTTTCTTTGGGCTTTCTTTCCCCTTTCTTTGGGCTTTCTTCCCCCTTTCTTTGGGCTTTCTTTCCCCTTTCTGTGGGCTTTCTTTGGGCTTTCTTTGGGCTTTCTTTCCCCTTTCTTTGGGTTTTCTTTCCCCTTTCTTTGGACTTTCCTTGGGCTTTCTTTGGGGTTTCTTTGGGTTTTCTTTCCCCTTTCTTTCCACTTTCTTTGGGCTTTCTTTCCCCTTTCTTTGGGCTTTCTTTCCCCTTTCTTTGGGCTTTCTTTCCCCTTTCTTTGGGCTGTCATTCCCCTTTCTTTGGGCTTTCTTTCCCCTTTCTTTGGGCTGTCATTCCCCTTTATTTGGGCTTTCTTTCCCATTTCTTTGGGCTTTCTTTCCCCTTTCTTGGGGCTTTCCTTCCCCTTTCTTTGGGCTTTCTTTCCCCTTTCTTTGGGCTTTCTTTCCCCTTTCTTTGGGCTGTCATTCCCCTTTCTTTGGGCTTTCTTTCCACTTTCTTGGGCTTTCTTTCCCCTTTCTTTGGGCTTTCTTTGGGCTTTCTTTGGTCTTTCTTTGGGCTTTCTTTGGGCTTTCTTTGGGCTTTCTTTGGGCTTTGTTTCCCCTTTCTTTGGGCTTTCTTTCCCCTTTCTGTGGGCTTTCTCTGGGCTTTTTTTGGGCTTTCTTTGGGCTTTCTTTCCCCTTTCTTTGGGTTTTCTTTCCCCTTTCTTTGGGCTTTCCTTGGGCTTTCTTTGGGCTTTCTTTGGGTTTTCTTTCCCCTTTCTTTCCACTTTCTTTGGGCTGTCATTCCCCTTTCTTTGGGCTTTCTTTGGGCTTTCTTTGGGCTTTCTTTGGGCTTTCTTTGGGCTTTCTTTGGGCTTTCTTTGGGCTTTCTTTGGGCTTTCTTTGGGCTTTCTTTCGGCTTTCTCTGTGCATTCTTTCCCCTTTCTTTGGGCTTTCTTTCCCCTTTCTTTGGGCTTTCTTTCCCCTTTCTTTGGGCTTTCTTTCCCCTTTCTTTGGGCTTTCTTTCCCCTTTCTTTGGGCTTTCTTTGAGCTTTCTTTCCCCTTTCTTTGGGCTTTCTTTCCCCTTTCTTTGGGCTTTCTTTGGGGTGTCTTTCCCCTTTCTTTGGGCTTTCTTTCCCCTTTCTTTGGACTTTCTTTCCCCTTTCTTTGGGCTTTCTTTCCCCTTTCTTTGGGCTTTCTTTGCGCTTTCTTTCCCCTTTCTTTGGGCTTTCTTTGGGCTTTCTTTCCCCTTTCTTTGGGCTTTCTTTGGGCTTTCTTTGGGCTTTCTTTGGGCTTTCTGTCCCCTTTCTTTCCCCTTTCTTTGGGTTTTCTTTGGGCTTTCTTCCCCCTTCCTTTGGGCTTTCTTTCCCCTTTCTTTGGGCTTTATTTCCCCTTTCTTTGGGATTTCTTTCCCCTTTCCTTGGGCTTTATTTCCCCTTTCTTTGGGCTTTCTTTCCCTTTTCTTTGGGCTTTCTTTGGGCTTTCTTTGGGCTTTCTTCGGGCTTTCTCTGGGCTTTCTTTCCCCTTTCTTTGGGCTTTCTTTCCCCTTTCTTTGGGCTTTCTTTCCCCTTTCTTTGGGCATTCTTTCCACTTTCTTTCCCCTTTCTTTGGGATTTCTTTCTCCTTTCTTTGGGCTTTCTTTGGGCATTCTTTGGGCTTTCTTTCCCCTTTCTTTGGGCTTTCTTTCCCCTTTCTTTGGGCTTTCTTTCCCCTTTCTTTGGGCTTTCCTTGGGCTTTCTTTGGGCTTTCTTTCCCCTTTCTTTCCAATTTCTTTGGGCTTTCTTTGGGCTTTCTTTGGGCTTTCTTTGGGCTTTCTTCGGGCTTTCTCTGGGCTTTCTTTCCCCTTTCTTTGGGCTTTCTTTCCCCTTTCTTTGGGCTTTCTTTCCCCTTTCTTTGGGCTGTCATTCCCCTTTCTTTGGGCTTTCTTTCCCCTTTCTTTGGGCTTTCTTTCCCCTTTCTTTGGGCTTTCTTTCCCCTTTCTTTGGGCTGTCATTCCCCTTTATTTGGGCTTTCTTTCCCATTTCTTTGGGCTTTCTTTCCCCTTTCTTTGGGCTTTCTTTCCCCTTTCTTTGGGCTTTCTTTCCCCTTTCTTTGGGCTTTCCTTGGGCTTTCTTTGGGCTTTCTTTCCCCTTTCTTTCCACTTTCTTTGGGCTTTCTTTGGGCTTTCTTTGGGCTTTCTTTCCCCTTTCTTTGGGTTTTCTTTCCCCTTCCTTTGGGCTTTCTTTCCCCATTCTTTGGGGTGTCTTTCCCCTTTCTTTGGGCTGTCATTCCCCTTTATTTGGGCTTTCTTTCCCATTTCTTTGGGCTTTCTTTCCCCTTTCTTTGGGCTTTCCTTCCCCTTTCTTTGGGCTTTCTTTCCCCTTTCTTTGGGCTTTCTTTCCCCTTTCTTTGGGCTGTCATTCCCCTTTCTTTGGGCTTTCTTTCCACTTTCTTGGGCTTTCTTTCCCCTTTCTTTGGGCTTTCTTTGGGCTTTCTTTGGTCTTTCTTTGGGCTTTCTTTGGGCTTTCTTTGGGCTTTGTTTCCCCTTTCTTTGGGCTTTCTTTCCCCTTTCTGTGGGCTTTCTCTGGGCTTTTTTTGGGCTTTCTTTGGGCTTTCTTTCCCCTTTCTTTGGGTTTTCTTTCCCCTTTCTTTGGGCTTTCCTTGGGCTTTCTTTGGGCTTTCTTTGGGTTTTCTTTCCCATTTCTTTCCACTTTCTTTGGGCTGTCATTCCCCTTTCTTTGGGCTTTCTTTGGGCTTTCTTTGGGCTTTCTTTGGGCTTTCTTTCTCTTTTCTTTGGGCTTTCTTTGGGCTTTCTTTGGGCTTTCTTTGGGATTTCTCTGGGC
Source organism: Columba livia (assembly GCF_036013475.1). Taxonomy (NCBI): domain Eukaryota; kingdom Metazoa; phylum Chordata; class Aves; order Columbiformes; family Columbidae; genus Columba; species Columba livia. The sequence continues at coordinate 364,157 of NW_027043127.1, forward strand.
ATTCTTTCCCCTTTCTTTGGGCTTTCTTTCCCCTTTCTTTGGGCTTTCTTTCCCCTTTCTTTGGGCTTTCTTTCCCCTTTCTTTGGGCTTTCTTTCCCCTTTCTTTGGGCTTTCTTTGAGCTTTCTTTCCCCTTTCTTTGGGCTTTCTTTCCCCTTTCTTTGGGCTTTCTTTGGGGTGTCTTTCCCCTTTCTTTGGGCTTTCTTTCCCCTTTCTTTGGACTTTCTTTCCCCTTTCTTTGGGCTTTCTTTCCCCTTTCTTTGGGCTTTCTTTGCGCTTTCTTTCCCCTTTCTTTGGGCTTTCTTTGGGCTTTCTTTCCCCTTTCTTTGGGCTTTCTTTGGGCTTTCTTTGGGCTTTCTTTGGCTTTCTGTCCCCTTTCTTTCCCCTTTCTTTGGGCTTTCTTTGGGCTTTCTTCCCCCTTTCTTTGGGCTTTCTTTCCCCTTTCTTTGGGCTTTATTTCCCCTTTCTTTGGGATTTCTTTCCCCTTTCCTTGGGCTTTCTTTCCCCTTTCTTTGGGCTTTCTTTCCCTTTTCTTTGGGCTTTCTTTGGGCTTTCTTTGGGCTTTCTTCGGGCTTTCTCTGGGCTTTCTTTCCCCTTTCTTTGGGCTTTCTTTCCCCTTTCTTTGGGCTTTCTTTCCCCTTTCTTTGGGCATTCTTTCCACTTTCTTTCCCCTTTCTTTGGGCTTTCTTTCTCCTTTCTTTGGGCTTTCTTTGGGCTTTCTTTGGGCTTTCTTTGGGCTTTCTTTGGGCTTTCTTTCCCCTTTCTTTGGGCTTTCTTTCCCCTTTCTTTGGGCTTTCCTTGGGCTTTCTTTGGGCTTTCTTTCCCCTTTCTTTCCAATTTCTTTGGGCTTTCTTTGGGCTTTCTTTCCCCTTTCTTTGGGCTTTCTTTCCCCTTTCTTTGGGCTTTCTTTCCCCTTTCTTTGGGCTTTCTTTCCTTTTTCTTTGGGCTTTCTTTCCCCTTTCTTTGGGCTGTCATTCCCCTTTCTTTGGGCTTTCTTTCCCCTTTCTTTGGGCTTTCTTTCCCCTTTCTTTGGGCTTTCTTTCCCCTTTCTTTGGGCTGTCATTCCCCTTTATTTGGGCTTTGTTTCCCATTTCTTTGGGCTTTATTTCCCCTTTCTTTGGGCTTTCTTTCCCCTTTCTTTGGGCTTTCTTTCCCCTTTCGTTGGGCTTTCTTTCCCCTTTCTTTGGGCTGTCATTCCCCTTTCTTTGGGCTTTCTTTCCCCTTTCTTTGGGCTTTCTTTCCCCTTTCTTTGGGCTTTCTTTGGGCTTTCTTTGGGCTTTCTTTCCCCTTTCTTTGGGCTTTCTTTCCCCTTTCTTTGGGCTTTCTTTCCCCTTTCTGTGGGCTTTCTTTGGGCTTTCTTTGGGCTTTCTTTCCCCTTTCTTTGGGTTTTCTTTCCCCTTTCTTTGGACTTTCCTTGGGCTTTCTTTGGGGTTTCTTTGGGTTTTCTTTCCCCTTTCTTTCCACTTTCTTTGGGCTTTCTTTCCCCTTTCTTTGGGCTTTCTTTCCCCTTTCTTTGGGCTTTCTTTCCCCTTTCTTTGGGCTGTCATTCCCCTTTCTTTGGGCTTTCTTTCCCCTTTCTTTGGGCTTTCTTTCCCTGTTCTTTGGGCTTTCTTTGGGCCTTCTTTGGGCTTTCTTTGGGCTTTCTCTGGGCTTTCTTTCCCCTTTCTTTGGGCTTTCTTTCCCCTTTCCTTGGGCTTTCTTTCCCCTTTCTTTGGGCTTTCTTTCCCCTTTCTTTGGGTTTTCTTTCCCCTTTCTTTGGGCTTTCTTTCCCCTTTCTTTGGGCTTTCTTTCCCCTTTCTTTGGGTTTTCTTTGGGCTTTCTTTCCCCTTTCTTTGGGCTTTCTTTCCCCTTTCTTTGGGCTTTCCTTCCCCTTTCTTTGGGCTTTCTTTCCCCTTTCTTTGGGCTTTCTTTGCGCTTTCTTTCCCCTTTCTTTGGGATTTCTTTGGGCTTTCTTTCCCCTTTCTTTGGGCTCTCTTTGGGCTTTCTTCCCCCTTTCTTTGGGCTTTCTTTCCCCTTTCTTTGGGCTTTATTTCCCCTTTCTTTGGGCTTTCTTTCCCCTTTCCTTGGGCTTTCTTTCCCCTTTCTTTCCCCTTTCTTTGGGCTGTATTTCCCCATTCTTTGGGCTTTCTTTCCCCTTTCCTTGGGCTTTCTTTCCCCTTTCTTTGGGCTTTCTTTGGGCTTTCTTTGGGCTTTCTTTCCCCTTTCTTTCCCCTTTCTTTGGGCTTTCTTTCCCCTTTCTTTCCCCTTTCTTTGGGCTTTGTTTCCTCTTTCTTTGGGCTTTCTTTCCCCTTTCTTTGGGCTTTATTTCCCCTTTCTTTGGGATTTCTTTCCCCTTTCCTTGGGCTTTCTTTCCCCTTTCTTTGGGCTTTCTTTCCGTTTTCTTTGGGCTTTCTTTGGGCTTTCTTTGGGCTTTCTTCGGGCTTTCTCTGGGCTTTCTTTCCCCTTTCTTTGGGCTTTCTTTCCCCTTTCTTTGGGCTTTCTTTCCCCTTTCTTTGGGCATTCTTTCCACTTTCTTTCCCCTTTCTTTGGGCTTTCTTTCTCCTTTCTTTGGGCTTTCTTTGGGCTTTCTTTGGGCTTTCTTTCCCCTTTCTTTGGGCTTTCTTTCCCCTTTCTTTGGGCTTTCTTTCCCCTTTCTTTCCAATTTCTTTGGGCTTTCTTTGGGCTTTCTTTGGGCTTTCTTTCCCCTTTCTTTGGGCTTTCTTTCCCCTTTCTTTGGGCTTTCTTTCCCCTTTCTTTGGGCTTTCTTTCCCCTTTCTTTGGGCTTTCTTTCCCCCTTTCTTTGGGCTGTCATTCCCCTTCCTTTGGGCTTTCTTTCCCCTTTCTTTGGGCTTTCTTTCCACTTTCTTTGGGCTTTCTTTCCCCCTTTCTTTGGGCTGTCATTCCGCTTTATTTGGGCTTTCTTTCCCATTTCTTTGGGCTTTCTTTCCCCTTTCTTTGGGCTTTCTTTCCCCTTTCTTTGGGCTGTCATTCCCCTTTATTTGGGCTTTCTTTCCCATTTCTTTGGGCTGTCATTCCCCTTTCTTTGGGCTTTCTTTCCCCTTTCTTAGGGCTTTCTTTCCCCTTTCTTTGGGCTTTCTTTGGTCTTTCTTTGGGCTTTCTTTGGGCTTTCTTTCCCCTTCTTTGGGCTTTCTTTCCCCTTTCTTTGGGCTTTCTTTCCCCTTTCTGTGGGCTTTCTTTGGGCTTTCTTTGGGCTTTCTTTCCCCTTTCTTTGGGTTTTCTTTCCCCCTTTCTTTGGACTTTCCTTGGGCTTTCTTTGGGGTTTCTTTGGGTTTTCTTTCCCCTTTCTTTCCACTTTCTTTGGGCTTTCTTTCCCCTTTCTTTGGGCTTTCATTCCCCTTTCTTTGGGCTTTCTTTCCCCTTTCTTGGGCTTTCCTTGGGCTTTCTTTGGGCTTTCTTTCCCCTTTCTTTCCACTTTCTTTGGGCTTTCTTTGGGCTTTCTTTGGGCTTTCTTTCCCCTTTCTTTGGGCTTTCTTTGGGCTTTCTTTGGGCTTTCTTTCCATTTTCTTTGGGCTTTCTTTGGGCTTTCTTTGGGCTTTCTTTGGGCTTTCTCTGGGCATTCTTTCCCCTTTCTTTGGGCTTTCTTTCCCCTTTCTTTGGGCTTTCTTTCCCCTTTCTTTGGGCTTTCTTTCCCCTTTCTTTGGGCTTTCTTTCCCCCTTTCTTTGGGCTTTCTTTGAGCTTTCTTTCCCCTTTCTTTGGGCTTTCTTTCCCCTTTCTTTGGGCTTTCTTTGGGGTGTCTTTCCCCTTTCTTTGGGCTTTCTTTCCCTTTCTTTGGACTTTCTTTCCCCTTTCTTTGGGCTTTCTTTCCCCTTTCTTTGGGCTTTCTTTGCGCTTTCTTTCCCCTTTCTTTGGGCTTTCTTTGGGCTTTCATTCCCCCTTTCTTTGGGCTTTCTTTGGGCCTTTCTTTGGGCTTTCTTTGGGCTTTCTGTCCCCTTTCTTTCCCCTTTCTTTGGGCTTTCTTTGGCTTTCTTCCCCCTTTCTTTGGGCTTTCTTTCCCCTTTCTTTGGGCTTTATTTCCCCTTTCTTTGGATTTCTTTCCCCTTTCCTTGGGCTTTCTTTCCCCTTTCTTTGGTCTTTCTTTCCCTTTTCTTTGGCTTTCTTTGGGCTTTCTTTGGGCTTTCTTCGGGCTTTCTCTGGGCTTTCTTTCCCCTTTCTTTGGGCTTTCTTTCCCCTTTCTTTGGGCTTTCTTTGGTCTTTCTTTGGGCTTTCTTTGGGCTTTCTTTCCCCTTTCTTTGGCTTTCTTTCCCCTTTCTTTGGGCTTTCTTTCCCCTTTCTGTGGGCTTTCTTTGGGCTTTCTTTGGGCTTTCTTTCCCCTTTCTTTGGGTTTTCTTTCCCCTTTCTTTGGACTTTCCTTGGGCTTTCTTTGGGGTTTCTTTGGGTTTTCTTTCCCCTTTCTTTCCACTTTCTTTGGGCTTTCTTTCCCCTTTCTTTGGGCTTTCTTTCCCCCTTTCCTTTGGGCTTTCTTTCCACTTTCTTTGGGCTTTCTTTCCCCTTTCTTTGGGCTTCTTTCCCCTTTCTTTGGGCTTTCTTTCCCCTTTCTTTGGGCTTTCTTTCCCCCTTTCTTTGGGCTGTCATTCCCCTTTCTTTGGGCTTTCTTTCCACTTTCTTGGGCTTTCTTTCCCCTTTCTTTGGGCTTTCTTTGGGCTTTCTTTGGTCTTTCTTTGGGCTTTCTTTGGGCTTTCTTTGGGCTTTCTTTGGGTTTTGTTTCCCCTTTCTTTGGGCTTTCTTTCCCCTTTCTGTGGGCTTTCTCTGGGCTTTTTTTGGGCTTTCTTTGGGCTTTCTTCTGCCCTTTCTTTGGGTTTTCTTTCCCCTTTCTTTGGGCTTTCCTTGGGCTTTCTTTGGGCTTTCTTGGGTTTTCTTTCCCCCTTTCTTTCCACTTTCTTTGGGCTGTCATTCCCCTTTCTTTGGGCTTTCTTTGGGCTTTCTTTGGGCTTTCTTTGGGCTTTCTTTCCCTTTTCTTTGGGCTTTCTTTGGGCTTTCTTTGGGCTTTCTTTGGGCTTTCTCTGGGCATTCTTTCCCCTTTCTTTGGGCTTTCGTTCCCCTTTCTTTGGCTTTCTTTCCCCTTTCTTTGGGCTTTCTTTCCCTTTCTTTTGGGCTTCTTTCCCCTTTCTTTGGGCTTTCTTTGAGCTTTCTTTCCCCTTTCTTTGGGCTTTCTTTCCCCTTTCTTTGGGCTTTCTTTGGGGTGTCTTTCCCCTTTCTTTGGGCTTTCCTTTCCCCTTTTTTGGACTTTCTTTCCCCTTTCTTTGGGCTTTCTTTCCCCTTTCTTTGGGCTTTTTTTTGCGCTTTCTTTCCCCTTTCTTTGGGCTTTCTTTGGGCTTTCTTTCCCCTTTCTTTGGGCTTTCTTTGGGCTTTCTTTGGGCTTTCTTTGGGCTTTCTGTCCCCTTTCTTTCCCCTTTCTTTGGGTTTTCTTTGGGCTTTCTTCCCCCTTCCTTTGGGATTTCTTTCCCCTTTCTTTGGGCTTTATTTCCCCTTTCTTTGGGATTTCTTTCCCCTTTCCTTGGGCTTTATTTCCCCTTTCTTTGGCTTTCTTTCCCTTTTCTTTGGGCTTTCTTTGGGCTTTCTTTGGGCTTTCTTCGGGCTTTCTCTGGGCTTTCTTTCCCTTTCTTTGGGCTTTCTTTCCCCTTTCTTTGGGCTTTCTTTCCCCTTTCTTTGGGCATTCTTTCCACTTTCTTTCCCCTTTCTTTGGGATTTCTTTCTCCTTTCTTTGGGCTTTCTTTGGGCTTTCTTTGGGCTTTCTTTCCCCTTTCTTTGGGCTTTCTTTCCCCTTTCTTTGGGCTTTCTTTCCCCTTTCTTTGGCTTTCCTTGGGCTTTCTTTGGGCTTTCTTTCCCCTTTCTTTCCAATTTCTTTGAGCTTTCTTTGGGCTTTCTTTCCCCTTTCTTTGGGCTTTCTTTCCCCTTTCTTTGGGCTTCTTTCCCCTTTCTTTGGGCTTTTCTTTCCCCTTTCTTTGGGCTGTCATTCCCTTTCTTTGGGCTTTCTTTCCCCTTTCTTTGGGCCTTTCTTTCCCCTTTCTTTGGGCTTTCTTCCCCTTTCTTTGGGCTGTCATTCCCCTTTATTTGGGCTTTCTTTCCCATTTCTTGGCTTTCTTTCCCCCTTTCTTTGGGCTTTCTTTCCCCCTTTCTTTGGGCTTTCTTTCCCTTTCTTTGGGCTTTCCTTGGGCTTTCCTTTGGCTTTCTTTCCCCTTTCTTTCCACTTTCTTTGGGCTTTCTTTGGGCTTTCTTTCGGCTTTCTTTCCCCTTTCTTTGGGTTTTTCTTTCCCCTTCCTTTGGGCTTTCTTTCCCCTTTTCTTTGGGGTGTCTTTCCCCTTTCTTTGGGCTGTCATTCCCCTTTATTTGGGCTTTCTTTCCCATTTCTTTGGGCTTTCTTTCCCCTTTCTTTGGCTTTCCTTCCCCTTTCTTTGGGCTTTCTTTCCCCTTTCTTTGGGCTTTCTTTCCCCTTTCTTTGGGCTGTCATTCCCCTTTCTTTGGGCTTTCTTTCCACTTTCTTGGCTTTCTTTCCCCTTTCTTTGGGCTTTCTTTGGGCTTTCTTTGGTCTTTCTTTGGGCTTTCTTTGGGCTTTCTTTGGGCTTTCTTTGGGCTTTGTTTCCCCTTTCTTTGGGCTTTCTTTCCCCTTTCTGTGGGCTTTCTCTGGGCTTTTTTTGGCTTTCTTTGGGCTTTCTTCCCCTTTCTTTGGGTTTTCTTTCCCCTTTCTTTGGGCTTTCCTTGGGCTTTCTTTGGGCTTTCTTTGGGTTTTCTTTCCCCTTTCTTTCCACTTTCTTTGGGCTGTCATTCCCTTTCTTTGGGCTTTCTTTGGGCTTTCTTTGGGCTTTCTTTGGGCTTTCTTTCCCTTTTCTTTGGGCTTTCTTTGGGCTTTCTTTGGGCTTTCTTTGGGCTTTCTCTGGGCATTCTTTCCCCTTTCTTTGGGCTTTCTTTCCCCTTTCTTTGGGCTTTCTTTCCCCTTTCTTTGGGCTTTCTTTCCCCTTTCTTTGGGCTTTCTTTCCCCTTTCTTTGGGCTTTCTTTGAGCTTTCTATCCCCTTTCTTTGGGCTTTCTTTCCCCTTTCTTTGGGCTTTCTTTGGGGTGTCTTTCCCCTTTCTTTGGGCTTTCTTCCCCTTTCTTTGGACTTTCTTTCCCCTTTCTTGGGCTTTCATTCCCCTTTCTTTGGGCTTTCTTTGCGCTTTTCTTTCCCCTTTCTTTGGGCTTTCTTCGGGCTTTCTTTCCCCTTTCTTTGGGCTTTCTTTGGGCTTTCTTTGGCTTTCTTTGGGCTTTCTTTCCCCTTTCTTTGGGCTTTCTTTCCCCTTTCTTTGGGCTTTCTTTCCCCTTTCTGTGGGCTTTCTTTGGGCTTTCTTGGGCTTTCTTTCCCCTTTCTTTGGGTTTTCTTTCCCCTTTCTTTGGACTTTCCTTGGGCTTTCTTTGGGTTTCTTTGGGTTTTCTTTCCCCTTTCTTTCCACTTTCTTTGGGCTTTCTTTCCCCTTTCTTTGGGCTTTCATTCCCCTTTCTTTGGGCTTTCTTTCCCCTTTCTTTGGGCTTTCCTTGGGCTTTCTTTGGGCTTTCTTTCCCCTTTCTTTCCACTTTCTTTGGGCTTTCTTTGGGCTTTCTTTGGCTTTCTTTCCCCTTTCTTGGGCTTTCTTTGGGCTTTCTTTGGGCTTTCTTTCCATTTTCTTTGGGCTTTCTTTGGGCTTTCTTTGGGCTTTCTTTGGGCTTTCTCTGGGCATTCTTTCCCCTTTCTTTGGGCTTTCTTTCCCCTTTCTTTGGGCTTTCTTTCCCCTTTCTTTGGGCTTTCTTTCCCCTTTCTTTGGGCTTTCTTTCCCCTTTCTTTGGGCTTTCTTTGAGCTTTCTTTCCCCTTTCTTTGGGCTTTCTTTCCCCTTTCTTGGGCTTTCTTTGGGTGTCTTTCCCTTTCTTTGGGCTTTCTTTCCCTTTCTCTTGGACTTTCTGTCCCCTTTCTTTGGGCTTTCTTTCCCCTTTCTTTGGCTTTCTTTGCGCTTTCTTTCCCCTTTCTTTGGGCTTTCTTTGGGCTTTCATTCCCCTTTCTTTTGGGCTTCTTTGGCTTTTTTGGGGTGCTTTCTTTGGGCTGGTTCTTTGGCTTTCTTGGGCTTTCTGTCCCTTTCTTCCCTTTCTTTGGGCTTTCTTTGGGGCTTTCTTCCCCCTTTCTTTGGGCTTTCTTTCCCCTTTCTTTGGGGCTTTATTTCCCCTTTCTTTGGGATTTCTTTCCCCTTTCCTTGGGCTTTCTTCCCCTTTCTTTGGTCTTCTTTCCCTTTTCTTTGGGCTTTCTTTGGGCTTTCTTTGGGCTTTCTTCGGGCTTTCTCTGGCTTTCTTTCCCCTTTCTTAGGGCTTTCTTCCCCTTTCTTTGGGCTTTCTTTGGTCTTTCTTTGGGCTTTCTTTGGCTTTCTTTCCATTTCTTTGGGCTGTCATTCCCCTTTCTTTGGGCTTTCTTTCCCCTTTCTTAGGGCTTTCTTTCCCCTTTCTTTGGGCTTTCTTTGGTCTTTCTTTGGGCTTTCTTTGGGCTTTCTTCCCCTTTCTTTGGGCTTTCTTTCCCCTTTCTTTGGGCTTTCTTTCCCCTTTCTGTGGGCTTTCTTTGGGCTTTCTTTGGGCTTTCTTTCCCCCTTTCTTGGGTTTTCTTTCCCCTTTCTTTGGACTTTCCTTGGGCTTTCTTTGGGGGTTTTCTTGGGTTTTCTTTCCCCTTTCTTTCCACTTTCTTTGGGCTTTCTTTCCCCTTTCTTTGGGCTTTCATTCCCCTTTCTTTGGCTTTCTTTCCCCCTTTCTTTGGGCTTTTCTTGGGCTTTCTTTGGGCTTTCTTTCCCCTTTCTTTCCACTTTCTTTGGGCTTTCTTTGGGCTTTCTTTGGCTTTCTTTCCCCTTTCTTTGGGCTTTCTTTGGGCTTTCTTTGGGGCTTTCTTTCCATTTTTCTTTTGGGCTTTCTTTGGGCTTTCTTTGGCTTTCTTTGGGCTTTCTCTGGGCATTCTTTCCCCTTTCTTTGGGCTTTCTTTCCCCTTTCTTTGGGCTTTCTTTCCCCTTTCTTTGGGCTTTCTTTCCCCTTTCTTTGGGCTTTCTTTCCCCTTTCTTTGGGCTTTCTTTGAGCTTTCTTTCCCTTTCTTTGGGCTTTCTTTCCCCTTTCTTTGGGCTTTTCTTTGGGGTGTCTTTCCCCTTTCTTTGGGCTTTCTTTCCCCTTTCTTTGGACTTTTCTTTCCCCTTTCTTTGGGCTTTTCTTTCCCCTTTCTTTGGGCTTTCTTTGGCGCTTTTCTTTCCCCTTTCTTTGGGGCTTTCTTTGGGCTTTCATTCCCCTTTCTTTGGGCTTTCTTTGGTGCTTTCTTTGGGGCTTCTTTGGGCTTTCTGTCCCCTTTCTTTCCCCTTTCTTTGGGCTTTCTTTGGGCTTTCTTCCCCCTTTCTTTGGGCTTTCTTTCCCCTTTCTTTGGGCTTTATTTCCCCTTTCTTTGGGATTTCTTTCCCCTTTCCTTGGGCTTTCTTTCCCCTTTCTTTGGTCTTTCTTTCCCTTTTCTTTGGGCTTTCTTTGGGCTTTCTTTGGGCTTTCTTCGGGCTTTCTCTGGGCTTTCTTTCCCCTTTCTTTGGGCTTTCTTTCCCCTTTCTTTGGGCTTTCTTTGGTCTTTCTTTGGCTTTCTTTGGGCTTTCTTTCCCCTTTCTTTGGGCTTTCTTTCCCTTTCTTTGGGCTTTCTTTCCCCTTTCTGTGGGCTTCTTTGGGCTTGTCTTTGGGCTTTCTTTCCCTTTCTTTGGGTTTTCTTTCCCCTTTCTTTGGACTTTCCTTGGGCTTTCTTTGGGGTTTCTTGGGTTTTCTTTCCCCTTTCTTTCCACTTTCTTTGGGCTTTCTTTCCCCTTTCTTTGGGCTTTCTTTCCCCTTTCTTTGGGCTTTCTTTCCACTTTCTTTGGGCTTTCTTTTTCCCCTTTCTTTGGGCTTTCTTTCCCCTTTCTTGGGCTTTCTTTCCCCTTTCTTTGGGCTTTCTTTCCCCTTTCTTTGGGCTGTCATTCCCCTTTCTTTGGGCTTTCTTTCCACTTTCTTGGGCTTTCTTTCCCCTTTCTTTGGGCTTTCTTTGGGCTTTCTTTGGTCTTTCTTTGGGCTTTCTTTGGGCTTTCTTTGGGCTTTCTTTGGTTTTGTTTCCCCTTTCTTTGGGCTTTCTTTCCCCTTTCTGTGGGCTTTCTCTGGGCTTTTTTTGGGCTTTCTTTGGGCTTTCTTCCCCTTTCTTTGGGTTTTCTTCCCCTTTCTTTGGGCTTTCCTTGGGCTTTCTTTGGGCTTTCTTTGGGTTTTCTTTCCCCTTTCTTTCCACTTTCTTTGGGGCTGTCATTCCCCTTTCTTGGCTTTCTTTGGGCTTTCTTTGGGCTTTCTTTGGGCTTTCTTTCCCTTTTCTTTGGCTTTCTTTGGGCTTTCTTTGGGCTTTCTTTGGGCTTTCTCTGGGCATTCTTTCCCCTTTCTTTGGGCTTTCTTTCCCCTTTCTTTGGGCTTTCTTTCCCCTTTCTTTGGGCTTTCTTTCCCCTTTCTTTGGGCTTTCTTTCCCCTTTCTTTGGGCTTTCTTTGAGCTTTCTTTCCCCTTTCTTTGGGCTTTCTTTCCCCTTCTTTGGGCTTTCTTGGGGTGTCTTTCCCCTTTCTTTGGGCTTTCTTTCCCCTTTTTTGGACTTTCTTTCCCCTTTCTTTGGGCTTTCTTTCCCCTTTCTTTGGGCTTTTTTTGCGCTTTCTTTCCCCCTTTCTTTGGGCTTTCTTTGGGCTTTCTTTCCCCTTTCTTTGGGCTTTCTTTGGGCTTTCTTTGGGCTTTCTTTGGGCTTTCTGTCCCCTTTCTTTCCCCTTTCTTTGGGTTTTCTTTGGGCTTTCTTCCCCCTTCCTTGTGGATTTCTTTCCCCTTTCTTTGGGCTTTATTTCCCCTTTCTTTGGGATTTCTTTCCCCTTTCCTTGGGCTTTATTTCCCCTTTCTTTGGGCTTTCTTTCCCTTTTCTTTGGGCTTCTTTGGGCTTTCTTTGGGCTTTCTTCGGGCTTTCTCTGGGCTTTCTTTCCCCTTTCTTTGGGCTTTCTTTCCCCTTTCTTTGGGCTTTCTTTCCCCTTTCTTTGGGCATTCTTTCCACTTTCTTTCCCCTTTCTTTGGGATTTCTTTCTCCTTTCTTTGGGCTTTCTTTGGGCTTTCTTTGGGCTTTCTTTCCCCTTTCTTTGGGCTTTCTTTCCCCTTTCTTTGGGCTTTCTTTCCCCTTTCTTTGGGCTTTCCTTGGGCTTTCTTTGGCTTTCTTTCCCCTTTCTTTCCAATTTCTTTGAGCTTTCTTTGGGCTTTCTTTCCCCTTTCTTTGGGCTTTCTTTCCCCCTTTCTTTGGGCTTTCTTTCCCCTTTCTTTGGGCTTTCTTTCCCCTTTCTTTGGGCTGTCATTCCCCTTTCTTTGGGGCTTTCTTTCCCCTTTCTTTGGGCTTTCTTTCCCTTTCTTTGGGCTTTCTTTCCCCTTTCTTTGGGCTGTCATTCCCCTTTATTTGGCTTTCTTTCCCCATTTCTTTGGGCTTTCTTTCCCCTTTCTTTGGGCTTTCTTTCCCCTTTCTTTGGGCTTTCTTTCCCCTTTCTTTGGGGCTTTCCTTGGGCTTTCTTTGGGCTTTCTTTCCCCTTTCTTTCCACTTTCTTTGGCTTTCTTTGGGCTTTCTTTCGGCTTTCTTTCCCCCTTCTTTGGGTTTTCTTTCCCCTTCCTTGGGCTTTCTTTCCCCCTTTCTTTGGGGTGTCTTTCCCCTTTCTTTGGGCTGTCATTCCCCTTTATTTGGGCTTTCTTTCCCATTTCTTTGGGCTTTCTTTCCCCCTTTCTTTGGGCTTTCCTTCCCCTTTCTTTGGGCTTTCCTTCCCCTTTCTTTGGGCTTTCTTTCCCCTTTCTTTGGGCTGTCATTCCCCTTTCTTTGGGCTTTCTTTCCACTTTCTTGGGCTTTCTTTCCCCTTTCTTTGGGCTTTCTTTGGGCTTTCTTTGGTCTTTCTTTGGGCTTTCTTTGGGCTTTCTTTGGGCTTTCTTTGGGCTTTGTTTCCCCTTTCTTTGGGCTTTCTTTCCCCTTTCTGTGGGCTTTCTCTGGGCTTTTTTGGGCTTTCTTTGGGCTTTCTTTCCCCTTTCTTTGGGTTTTCTTTCCCTTTCTTTGGGCTTTCCTTGGGCTTTCTTTGGGCTTTCTTTGGGTTTTCTTTCCCCTTTCTTTCCACTTTCTTTGGGCTGTCATTCCCCTTTCTTTGGGCTTTCTTTGGGCTTTCTTTGGGCTTTCTTTGGGCTTTCTTTCCCTTTTCTTTGGGCTTTCTTTGGGCTTTCTTTGGGCTTTCTTTGGGCTTTCTCTGGGCATTCTTTCCCCTTTCTTGGGCTTTCTTTCCCCTTTTCTTTGGGCTTTCCTTTCCCCTTTCTTTGGGCTTTCTTTCCCCTTTCTTTGGGCTTTCTTTCCCCTTTCTTTGGGCTTTCTTGAGCTTTCTATCCCCTTTCTTTGGGCTTTCTTTCCCCTTTCTTTGGGCTTTCTTTGGGTGTCTTTCCCTTTCTTTGGGCTTTCTTTCCCTTTCTTTGGACTTTCTTTCCCCTTTCTTTGGGCTTTCATTCCCCTTTCTTTGGGCTTTCTTGCGCTTTCTTCTTTCCCTTTCTTGGGCTTTCTTCGGGCTTTCTTTCCCCTTTCTTTGGGCTTTCTTTGGGCTTTCTTTGGGCTTTCTTTGGCTTTCTGTCCCCTTTCTTTCCCCTTTCTTTGGGCTTTCTTTGGGCTTTCTTCCCCCTTTCTTTGGGCTTTCTTTCCCCTTTCTTGGGCTTTATTTCCCCTTTCTTTGGGCTTTCTTTCCCCTTTCTTTGGGCTTTCTTTGGGCTTTCATTCCCCTTTCTTGGCTTTCTTTGGGCTTTCTTTGGGCTTTCTTTGGGCTTTCTGTCCCCTTTCTTTCCCCTTTCTTTGGGCTTTCTTTGGGCTTTCTTCCCCCTTTCTTTGGGCTTTCTTTCCCCTTTCTTTGGGCTTTATTTCCCCTTTCTTTGGGATTTCTTTCCCCTTTCCTTGGGCTTTTCTTTCCCCTTTCTTTGGTCTTTCTTTCCCTTTTCTTTGGGCTTTCTTGGGCTTTCTTTGGGCTTTCTTCGGGCTTTCTCTGGGCTTTCTTTCCCCTTTCTTTGGGCTTTCTTTCCCCTTTCTTTGGGCTTTCTTTGGTCTTTCTTTGGGCTTTCTTTGGTGCTTTCTTTCCCTTTCTTTGGGCTTTCTTTCCCCTTTCTTTGGCTTTCTTTCCCCTTCTGTGGGCTTTCTTTGGCTTCTTTGGGCTGTTCTTCTTCCCCTGTTCTTTGGGTTTTCTTCCCCTTTCTTTGGACTTTCCTTGGGCTTTCTTTGGGGTTTCTTTGGGTTTTCTTTCCCCTTTCTTTCCACTTTCTTTGGGCTTTCTTTCCCTTTCTTTGGGCTTTCTTTCCCCCTTTCTTTGGGCTTTCTTTCCACTTTCTTTGGGCTTTCTTTCCCCTTTCTTTGGGCTTTCTTTCCCCTTTCTTTGGGCTTTCTTTCCCCTTTCTTTGGGCTTTCTTCCCCTTTCCTTTGGGCTGTCATTCCCCTTTCTTTGGGCTTTCTTTCCACTTTCTTGGGCTTTCTTTCCCCTTTCTTTGGGCTTTCTTTGGGGCTTTCTTTGGTCTTTCTTTGGGCTTTCTTTGGGCTTTCTTTGGGCTTTCTTTGGGTTTTGTTCCCCTTTCTTTGGGCTTTCTTTTCCCCTTTCTGTGGGCGTTCTCTGGGCTTTTTTTGGGCTTTCTTTGGGCTTTCTTTCCCCTTTCTTTGGGTTTTCTTTCCCCTTTCTTTGGGCTTTCCTTGGGCTTTCTTTGGGCTTTCTTTGGGGTTTTCTTTCCCCTTTCTTTCCACTTTCTTTGGCTGTCATTCCCCTTTCTTTGGGCTTTCTTTGGGCTTTCTTTGGGCTTTCTTTGGGCTTTCTTTCCCTTTTCTTTGGGCTTTCTTTGGGCTTTCTTTGGGCTTTCTTTGGGCTTTCTCTGGGCATTCTTTCCCCTTTCTTTGGGCTTTCTTTCCCCTTTCTTTGGGCTTTCTTTCCCCTTTCTTTGGGCTTTCTTTCCCCTTTCTTTGGGCTTTCTTTCCCCTTTCTTTGGGCTTTCTTTGAGCTTTCTTTCCCCTTTCTTTGGGCTTTTCTTTCCCCCTTTCTTTGGGCTTTCTTTGGGGTGTCTTTCCCCCTTTCTTTGGGCTTTCTTTCCCCTTTCTTTGGACTTTCTTTCCCCTTTCTTTGGGCTTTCTTTCCCCTTTCTTTGGGCTTTTTTTGCGCTTTCTTTCCCCTTTCTTTGGGGCTTTCTTTGGGCTTTCTTTCCCCTTTCTTTGGGCTTTCTTTGGGCTTTCTTTGGGCTTTCTTTGGGCTTTCTGTCCCCTTTCTTTCCCCTTTCTTTGGGTTTTCTTTGGGCTTTCTTCCCCCTTCCTTTGGGATTTCTTTCCCCTTTCTTTGGGCTTTATTTCCCCTTTCTTTGGGATTTCTTTCCCCTTTCCTTGGGCTTTATTTCCCCCTTTCTTTGGGCTTTCTTTCCCTTTTCTTTGGGCTTTCTTTGGGCTTTCTTTGGGCTTTCTTCGGGCTTTCTCTGGCTTTCTTTCCCCTTTCTTTGGGCTTTCTTTCCCCTTTCTTTGGGGCTTTCTTTCCCCTTTCTTTGGGGCATTCTTTCCACTTTCTTTCCCCTTTCTTTGGGATTTCTTTCTCCTTTCTTTGGGCTTTCTTTGGGCTTCTTTGGGCTTTCTTTCCCCTTTCTTTGGGCTTTCTTTCCCCTTTCTTTGGGCTTTCTTTCCCCTTTCTTTGGGCTTTCCTTGGGCTTTCTTTGGGCTTCTTTCCCCTTTCTTTCCAATTTCTTTGGGCTTTCTTTGGGCTTTCTTTCCCCTTTCTTTGGGCTTTCTTTCCCCCTTTCTTTGGGCTTTCTTTCCCCTTTCTTTGGGCTTTCTTTCCCCTTTCTTTGGGCTGTCATTCCCCTTTCTTTGGGCTTTCTTTCCCCTTTCTTTGGGCTTTCTTTCCCCTTTCTTTGGGCTTTCTTTCCCCTTTCTTTGGGCTGTCATGTCCCCTTTATTTGGGCTTTCTTTCCCATTTCTTTGGGCTTTCTTTCCCCTTTCTTTGGGCTTTCTTTCCCCTTTCTTTGGGCTTTCTTTCCCCTTTCTTTGGGCTTTCCTTGGGCTTTCTTTGGGCTTTCTTTTCCCCCTTTCTTTCCACTTTCTTTGGGCTTTCTTTGGCTTTCTTTCGGCTTTCTTTCCCCCTTTCTTTGGGTTTTCTTTCCCCTTCCTTTGGGCTTTCTTTCCCCTTTCTTTGGGGTGTCTTTCCCCTTTCTTTGGGCTGTCATTCCCCTTTATTTGGGCTTTCTTTCCCATTTCTTTGGGCTTTCTCTTTCCCCTTTCTTTGGGCTTTCCCTTCCCTTTCTTTGGCTTTCTTTCCCCTTTCTTTGGGCTTTCTTTCCCCTTTCTTTGGGCTGTCATTCCCCTTTCTTTGGGCTTTCTTTCCACTTTCTTGGGCTTTCTTTCCCCTTTCTTTGGGCTTTCTTTGGGCTTTCTTTGGTCTTTCTTTGGGCTTTCTTTGGGCTTTCTTTGGGCTTTCTTTGGGTTTTGTTTCCCCTTTCTTTGGGCTTTCTTTCCCCTTTCTGTGGGCTTTCTCTGGGCTTTTTTTGGGCTTTCTTTGGGCTTTCTTTCCCCTTTCTTTGGTTTTCTTTCCCCTTTCTTTGGGCTTTCCTGGGCTTTCTTTGGGCTTTTCTTTGGGTTTTCTTTCCCCTTTCTTTCCACTTTCTTTGGGCTGTCATTCCCCTTTCTTTGGGCTTTCTTTGGGCTTTCTTTGGGCTTTCTTTGGGCTTTCTTTCCCTTTTCTTTGGGCTTTCTTTGGGCTTTCTTTGGGCTTTCTTTGGCTTTCTCTGGGCATTCTTTCCCTTTCTTTGGCTTTCTTTCCCCTTTCTTTGGGCTTTCTTTCCCTTTCTTTGGGCTTTCTTTCCCCTTTCTTTGGGCTTTCTTTCCCCTTTCTTTGGGCTTTCTTTGAGCTTTCTTTCCCCTTTCTTTGGGCTTTCTTTCCCCTTTCTTTGGGCTTTCTTTGGGGTGTCTTTCCCCTTTTCTTTGGGCTTTCTTTCCCCTTTCTTTGGACTTTCTTTCCCCTTTCTTTGGGCTTTCTTTCCCCTTTCTTTA